>NC_057798.1:322019485-322222044 GCF_018294505.1 Triticum aestivum
GGGGGGGGGAGGGGGTAAACGAAAAAAAACCCTGGCTTTTCGCATTTGTTTGACATGTGGAAGATGGTCATTATTGGGCACAGAAGCCGAGGAGAGCGGCACGCACTAGAAGCCGGACACTATCCGACAGGTACATGGATTTTGGAGAAGAACCCGCCTTGCAATGCCGAAGATAAACTCGCGCGCTAGACTTACCGTCATTGAAGCCTGGTTCGGGGGCTACTGAGGGAGTCCTGGGTTAGGGGGTGTCCGGATGGCCGGACTATGACCTTTGGCCGGACTCCCGGACTATGAAGGTACAAGATTGAAGACTTCGTCCCATGTCCGGATGGGACTTTCCTTGGCGTGGAAGGCAAGCTTGGCGATATTATATGAAGATCTCCTCCCATTGTAACCGACTCTATGTAACCCTAGCCCTCTCCTGTGTCTATATAAACCAGAGAGTTTTAGTCCGTAGGACGAACAACAATCATACCATAGGCTAGCTTCTAGGGTTTAGCCTCTCTGATCTCGTGGTAGATCAACTCTTGTACTACCCATATCATCAATATTAATCAAGCAGGAGTAGGGTTTTACCTCCATCGAGAGGGCCCGAACCTGGGTAAAAACATCGTGTCCCTTGTCTCCTATTACCATCCGCCTAGACGCACAGTTCGGGACCCCCTACCCGAGATCCGCCGGTTTTGACACCGACACCCCCTAATCCAGGACTCCCTCAGTAGCCCCTGAACCAGGCTTCAATGACAATGAGTCCGGCGCGCAGTTTGTCTTCGGCATTGCAAGGCGGGTTCCTTCTCCGAATACTCCAAAATAATTATCGAACACTTGGATCGTGTCTGGAGCTGCAAGATGATCTTCATACACCACCGTAGAGAATGATATTTCACAAATATAATCTGCTGACAACTTTAGACAAAGTGACATGACACTACGGTCGGGTCACTCGAACCGTTTTTCCACAATTAGCCATAGCGCATATTGCGAGGTGGTTTCCTTGGCACGTCTTGTCACATCAGAGATCATGTCCCCTTGTTACGGGATTTCCATCAATACGGGTATGGGTAACCCAACCGCGCAATTAATCATGGCACTTGGGAAATAAGCGACTCTCAACGGGAAAGTGGGGAGGCGTACCATTCTCGTCGCCTCTATAAAGGGATAAGGATTCCCCATTTTCACCCATGTCTTCTTCCTCATCCGCTTATCCATTCCCACACCCTCGAGCTCCAGCGCCCTGGTTCACTCTTTCTCCGCATAGCCAAACATGTCCGGAGCAGGAGGCAAGTGGGTGGCCTCCACCGTGAAGGAGGAGCATATTGCGAAGCTCTGGGCGGCCGAATACTTGGCCGCAGACATCGCACACCGGCTGCAGAACGAAGGGTAGGTCACTCCAACTCCGGAACCCCATGAGAGGGTCGTATTTCTTGCCCACTTCGTCCGTGGACTGGGATTTCCACTTCATCCCTTCGTCTGTGGGCTCATGTTCTACTACGGGCTAGATTTCCATGATCTAGCCCCAAATTTTGTCCTCAACATCTTGGTGTTTATCGTCGTGTGCGAGGCCTTCCTCCGCATCAAGCCTCACTTTGGCTTGTGGCTACGAATCATCTGCGTGAAGCCGAAGATTGTGAGCGGCCAACAAGCGGAGTGCGGAGGCGCCATGGTGGGAAAGATGCCCAACGTTACTTGGCTTGATGGCTCCTTTGCGGAGACCGTGAAAGGGTGGCAATCGGGGTGGTTCTACATCACCAAGCCGCGCAACGCCAACTAGGCGGCGGCCCCCGAGTTCCGATCCGGAACCCCCATGTGGCGCACCTCCTGGGAAAAGAAGGGCCTGGCCTGGGGCGAGCCTGTGGAGTTGACCGGACTTCAGAACTGCATCAAGAATATGAAGGACAAGAAGATCAAGCTTGTCAACGTGGTCCAGGTCATGCTTGTCTGCGGATCCTTCCGTGCCAAAGACGGGTTTTTAATCTGTGGGAGTTCGTCCCAGCCGAACACCAGACGCTTCAAAAGCTCTACGGCATGACGCACAAGGGCGCCTGGAAGGCACTGTTCAAGGCCTACGAAATACCTCCTCCCACATCCGAGGACCGCGGACTTCATGCCACGCGTCTCCCCCGTTCGGTGAGTTTTCTGACTACCACCGGATTCAGCTTTTCCCAATGTACTCATGGGGGAATCTCAAATCATTGTGCGTATTTGATCAGGAATATGTGGAGACGGCGGATCAGATTGACTGTCCGGCTCCACTGCCAGAAGGTCCAGTAGATGCTCTCCTGACGGAGATGCTAGTCCCGGCGCCCTACAAGGCACCGGAAAAGAAGGCCGAAAAGAAGGCCCCGGGGACCAGGAAGGGTCTCCGGCGTAAGGTCGTACCGGACGCCTCGTCCGAAGACGATGAGGCACGCTCTTCCTCCGAAGGGGAGGAAGAAGAGGAAGGGGCCACCCCATCCTAAGAGGATGGGGGGCCTAAGAAGGCGGGCCAGGGAACCGGGAAGGTTCCCCGGCACAAGGTCGTCATACCCTCGTCGTCCGAAGATGACGAGGTAGATTCCTCTCGCAGAGGCGGGGGGAAACACGAAGAAACTCTGCCTCCCCGCACTGGGGAGGAGAAGAAGAGGAAAGCCGCCCCAGAGGGGGAGGCTAGAACGCCCAAGAAGGGAAATGCGTCCCTTCCGGACTACTCCACCACGGCCGCCTATAGCGAGGGGGAGTGGCTGCCCAGGGGGAAGCCCCTAGTGAGATTGTAAGTATCTGCACTCCGTTATACTTTAGTGCGACTTCGCTTCATAGTCTGTTATAACACTATGGCACCCCGGCTCAGAGAGACCGGTTTACCTTGCATTGCCAGCCCAGAGACCTTGTCTTCTGGCAACACACAACAACATGGTACAGAAAGCAACCGCTTTATTCATGCTAGCGGAACATAGTTCATATTACAACAGTTAGCGAGGCCAAGCGGCACACACGGTGCGACTGAACAATATGTACATTATTTAGTGAACATAAAGGGGCCTCGATCATGACAACTACTCGGCAGCGGAACAACGTCGTAGCGGGACTCCATAGCACAAGGACACAGACGTGGACACGGCCTAGACTCGGACATCACTCCTTTCCAACGACACTTTCCTGAAATCTGGCATGACACGCTAGGTCAGTACATTGAATGTACTTGCAAGCTCACAATAAGCATAAACATGATGATAGACAATATTATGATATTTATCCAATTAAACAACATATGTTCAACATGTTGTGACTATGCTCAACAGATACTCATTCTCCCGACTTGCTTACCAGATGTGACCAATAAACATGATAATATCAAAGCACACCCGTGATCCTTACGGTGATCACAACCCGACTATCTCATGGCCCGTGATCCTTACGGCGATCACAACCCAACCAACTCGTGGCCCGTGATCCTTACGGCGATCACAACCCCACAAACTCATCGCGAACTCAACACGATGACCTCACTGCCATCCTTAGTGCAATTTAGTGTGCACATTTATTAAGTGTTGACCCATGGTGTACCTTACTTTCAAGCGTGTCCATAAACATGGACTCGGCTATCGATAGATTAAAAACACTTTGCAGAGGTTTGTACACTGTACCCACACTACAGAACCCATGGCCTCGCACTCCCATTCGGGTGGACCAACAGCGTTCCGACGAAACCATTTCACTGTCATGACACTCTCCCGGCCCTTCCGACTCAGACCCCACTGGGCTAGGCCTGGGTGGCCCCGTGTCTACCTCCAGACACCTCGACCACCGTCGTGGCCACGATCCACTCTGGGATCCAGTACCAAAATTAACTTAACAACAGGCTCACAAGGTTATGCTTGCCTACTGGGCCAGGGTATAGCATGCCCATAACCTTCCCTAAATGGAGGCACTGACCAGAGGCACGACAATGAAACACATTAAGGCCGTCCCATACCGGCAAATGTGGTTGCACTGGGAAAGACTTGTTTCAGCGGCACCACGACCCGGTCAACAACATGTTCAAGTTGAATTATCAACCAGGTTCAACATATTCTGAAAAGAAAATAACCGGTGTCATACTGCCATACTATGCATCACTTAACATATGCATCACATAACCGTGCAAAGACTGCACCAACCACGCTCCTACGGAGCCATCATCAACTTATGCCACTATTCAGGTTAAAATCTCGCTTTACTTATACCAGAACCATTTCTAGCATTATCATCATTATTCATCATGCAAAATAATATTTAAACTACTCATCAAACTCTATGACCATATTATTTATTTATCACTTGCAACTAAGTTCTCCTTATCTTGCCAACAATATTTACTTCAAACATTCTGAAGTTCAAGTATTTTAACATAACAAGCATATCACAAAATATATATTTATTACATAACAAATTTAAATGCATAAATATTCATAAGTTCAAGTATGAAAATCATAAATATTGAAGTGGCACCATGAAAATGTTACTATGGCTTGCCTTAGCACTGATGAGCTTCACAAAGCTCCTGGTGATCCTCAAGACAAGCTGGCTCTTCTGGAAATATTCAAAACCACAAAAGAAAAATATCAAGAAACATTCTGAAAATTGCCAGAAAATCTAGACAGCAAGGAAAAATCCCATCTTTTGGGTGCTGTTAGATTTTTGGACACAGAACACGATGCAAAAAAGAATCACTGCATTTGGACTTGTAGAATAAAAGTTATGGCCATTTGAAGTCTCCTTGAATTTGAATGAACTTGAAAATAAAAACAGAGGGGGGGGGGGGTGACATCGAAGGCGTAATCTCCCGGGGCGCCATCACTCATACCGCTTCATGCGCGTAGTGAGTGGCTGACTAGCGGGCCCCGCTAGTCAGGCCAGAGGGAGGGGAGAGGGAAACAGAGGAGCGCGGCGCTTCGCCGGAGCTTACGCCGGCGATGAGACTTCTTGGAGGCAAACAAGAGGGAGGGATCGACGGAGAAGCCTATTGCGCACCTGCCCGTACCTGTAGCCTGGCTAACAGTGGCCGGACAGCGTCGGATTTGTCCTCTCCAACGGCGACAGAGGGCGGAGGTTGCTGGAGTTGAAGAACACGGCGGCTTGGGGCGGCTCCAGGGGCTCTAGCTAGGCGTGTTGGCTTCACGGAGGAGAGGCGGAGGCCCTGGCAGGGTCGCCTTGGCTTGGGAGGGGCCGGAGCTACGGGAACGATATAGAGGGGATCGCCAGCGAGCTCGGCTCCGGGACGGCAGCCCGCGGCCTGCCCGGCCGGGCTGCGGCTTCTAGTGGCTCGAGGAGGGAGTGGGAGTGAGTTGCGATGCTCCATGACGCTGCGGAGGGGGCTTTTATAGGCGGGGCGGCGAGGAGGGCTCAGGCTCTGCCAGAGGACACCTCTCCCCGGCGCCCGACGACGAACGGTGCTAGAGAGCGATGGAGAAGGCGACAGAGGTCACGCAGCCACTATGCACGGGCGCGGACGAGCACATGAACGAGGGGGAAAGAGACGAACACAGTGCACGCGCACTATGCTGTTGGCCGGAGCATGCCCGTGCTCGCTGTGGCGAGCTCTGGCATCAGCGAGCGGCAAGGTGGAGTTATGGGGGTTGAGACGAGGATGGTGGCGATGGGTGGCACGCTCTGGCCGGCCGAGCAGCGAGCACGCGCTCAACAGAGGCGCTGGCGACGCGTAGAGCGTGTGTTTGGCATGCCAGCACGCTCGGACGAACGCGGTCACCGCGTGGACCGTGACATCAGGCCACCTACGCACTAACAAGGATGTCTGGCGTGTAGTCCTTGGTGAACTGAGGTGTTACCATGACTCGGGTTGGTTCTAGGTGTAGTAGAAGTAAAATGGTGATGAGATTAAGTTACTGGACAGAAACTTTGAAGAGTTACTGTGGTCAAACCACAGGGATTCAAGGGCTGAGCTTTGGGGTTTTACTGACTCTTACTAAGGTAAATAAGCTCAGGGAAAACCAATTACATTGGAGCTAGTAAAAAGGTAGTTGTTGTAGAAACTACCATTTCATCCCAGAAGTGATTTTCTTTTCTGTAGCCAAAATAATCCAAAGAGTGGTGAAATATTTTTGCTCACAAATGTGCCCTAGGGTCCAAAGAATATTTGGGATTTTTCTCAGGATTTTTGGGGCAAGAGAAATTAGGGTTGCTTTGGAGCTCAAGGAGTTAGCTAGGGTTTTGGAGGCAAAAATGAATATTTTCCATTTAAGAAAAATATTCCAAGCAATATTGTTGGGTTGGCCAGGGGTGAAATGATGGTTTAGAGGGGGAGAGGGAACATTTAGGTGAAAATCAAGGGATACCCAAGTGGCTAAGTCTAAGTGAAATGATTCAAAACTCCAAATTCAAAATCAACTCAGCTGAAAATCAAGCAAAGAAAAAGAGGGCAAAAACCAGGCTGTCACAAACCTCCCCCACTTAGAATGAATATCGTCCTCGAGATTCGGTTGCTTGGGAAAACCATTCTGGATAGCATGCCCTTAGAAATTCTTCTGATTCCCAGGTTGATTCTGACTCGGTATGATGCATCCATTGAACCTTGTAAAACTTTCGTGACTTACTGCGAGTGACCCTTTTCATCTGATCCAAAATTTTCACTGGCCTCTCTTCGTAGGTCAAGTCCTTTGCCAGCTCTATCTCTACCAAATTGGTCTTTTTCTCGGGTGGTGAGATGGACCGTCGTAGTTGTGAAACGTGGAACATGTTGTGCACGTCATACAGTTCAGGGGGCAGCTCCAACTGATATGCCATAGCACCTACTCGCGTCATGACGGGAAATGGTCCAATAAACCTGGGTGCCACCACGGGTTTGGAACCTTTTTATTCCTTTCATGGGTGTGACAACGAAGGTAGACATGTTCTCGGAGTTCAAAACCGATCTGCCGGTGCTTTGCATCGTAATAACTTTTCTGTCGCGATTTGGCCAGTTGCAATCTGTCTCGGATCTCCTTGACTTGCTTTTCGGCTTCCAGCATGAGATCTATTCCAAAAATACGGCTATCTCCGGTTTGAGACCAATTTAATGGAGTGCGGCACTTACGGCCATAGAAAGCTTCATATGGTGACATCTTTAAACTAGTCTGGAACCCATTGTTATACGAGAACTCGGTGTATGGCAAGCAATCTTCCCATTGTGGTCCTTGGGCCAAAACACAGGCTCGGAGCATATCCTCGAATATCTGATTTACTCTTTCCATTTGCCCATCCGTCTGAGGATGATAAGCGGTACTGTATTTCAATTCCGTTCCGAGGGCCTGATGGAGACGGGACCAGAATGCAGAGGTGAAAAGTGAACCTCGGTCAGAAGTGATGGTTCGCGGAACTCCATGCAAACTGACAATCCTGGATACATACAGTCGGGCAAGCTCATCTGCTCAGTATGAGGTTTTGACTGGGAGGAAGTGGGCCACCTTGGTTAATGTATCCACTATGACCCAGATCACATTATTGCCTCATCGGGTCCGGGGTAATCCTGTGATGAAATCCATACAGACATTGTCCCATTTCCATTGTGACATGGGCAGTGGTTGGAGAAGTTCGGCTAGTTTCTGATGTTCTGCCTTAACTTTGTTGCATATGTCGCAACAGGCCACGAAATAAGCAATGTCTTCCTTCATTCCATCCCACTAGAATATTTGTCGAAGGTCTTCGTACATTTTTGTACCTCCAGGGTGGATCGAACATGAGGACTCGTGGGCTTTTGACAAAATTTTCTACTTTAGTTCAGCTTGATTAGGTACACAAATCCTTCCCCTGAATCGGAGGGTACCACACCGATCCTTCGAGAAATCGGATGACTTGATGCGTTTCTGCAGATCGGCATCGCCTGACTGGGCCTGACGGATTTCTTCCTCAAGAGTAGGGGTAACCGTCAGAATATTGGCAAGGCCAGCCTCAACTATGACCAGGTTGAGCTGAGCAATTTCTTCTTTAAGTTCGGAAGGCAGAGATTCCAACATGACGTTTAAACTGACGTGCTTTCGACTGAGTGCATTGGCAACCACGTTGGCCTTACCCGGATGATAATTTATTCCAAGATCATAATCCTTGACCAACTCCAGCCATCTTCGCTGATGGAGATTTAAATCCGGCTAAGTAAATATGTATTTGAGACTTTTGTGATCGGTAAAAATTTGGCACCTTTTTCCAATGAGGTAGTGTCTCCAAATTTTTAAAGCATGTACTACCGCGGCCAATTCCAAATCATGAGTGGGGTAATTTCCTTCATGGGGTCGTAGCTGCCGTGAGGCATAAGCTACTACCTTGCCATCTCGCATAAACACGCACCCAAGTCCTTGCCGGGAAGCGTCGCAATATACGTCAAAGCTGCGGTAGATATCTGGCAGTGTTAATACTGGTGCAGTTGTTAAGCATTTCTTTAACTCGGTGAAACTTTTCTCACAGTCTGACATCCATTCAAACTTCTTATCATTTTTAAGCAGCTCCGTCATGGGCTTAGCAATGTTGGAAAACCCTTCAATGAAACAAAGGTAGTATCCGGCTAATCCAAGAAAACTCCGGATCTGAGACACGGTGGCGGGTGGCAACCAGTCGAGCACATATTTTAATTTGCTTGGGTCCACAACTATTCTTTCAGCGGATAACACATGCCCGAGGAATCCAACTTGCTTGAGCCAGAACTCGCATTTACTGAATTTGGCGTATAGCTGGTGCTCACGGAGTCGTTGCAACACTGCGCGGAGGTGTCCTTTATGCTTGTCTTCACTTCTTGAGTAAATAAGTATATCATCGATGAAGACGACCATGAACTTATCGAGGAAATCCATGAATACTTTGTTCATCATGTGCATGAAGAAGGCGGGGGCATTGGTGAGGCTGAAGGACATGATGGTATATTCTAGAGACCGTAATGAGTGGTGAATGCGGTCTTGGGAATATCCTCCTTTTTAATTTTGAGCTGGTAATATCTAGTCCGCAAATCAATCTTTGAGAATACCTTGGCTCCACTGAGCTGATCAAACAAATCATCAATCCTTGGCAGAGGATATTTGTTTTTGATCGTGACATCATTCAACTGTCGGTAGAACACATATGAAGCTGCCATCTTTCTTGTCCACAAAAATAGCAGGTGATCCCCATGGCGAGGAACTGGGGCGGATATATCCTTTTTGGAGCATTTCATCGAGCTGTTTCTTTAGCTCCACCAATTCGGATGACGACATTCGATAATATTTCTTGTGTATTGGTGTGGTTCCGGGCACAAGTTCTATTGCAAACTCAAGCTCTCGGTCAAGTGGCATGCCTGTCAGTTCTTCTAGGAATATATCGGGAAACTCAATGACCACCGGAATTAATTCCATTTCTGCTATTGCTGTAAAAACCATTTCCTTGGAGGGTATGCTTCTACGAGCAATAAACTTTGTAGCTTTTCCATCTTGTCCGGTCAAGTTGACTTCTCAGGTCGCAAAATTTATGCATACTTGGTACTGAGTCAACCAATTCATACCCAAGATAACATCCAATTTATCAGCTCAATGAGTATCAAACATGTTGGGAAACGGATTCCGTTGATACTGACTTCCAGATTGCGGCAGACAAGATTGCTTTGAATAATAGATCCCAGGGTTTGTACCAGCATATTATTGCCCAAAAGTGAACAAGGAAATTTGTTTTGGGCAACAAAACTCCGAGAAATAAAAGAGTGGGAAGCCCTAGAGTCAAATAAAATTACTGCAGGTATGTTATTAACAAGGAACATACCAATGATGACTTCGGGATTTTCTTGGGCTTCGTCGGCTGAAATATGATGAACGTATCTCGTGACGTCGTGCTGACTTGGACCGGCTTCCAAATAATGGATTTGAGGCTTGAACGTAGCATTGGTCCGGTTGTTCTTGGGACACTGTTTGGCATAATGTCCGGTTTGTCCGCAACTATAACAGGAATTGTTGCGCAGGCGATTCTCCATAACTGGATTGAGCACGTCATTCTTGACTTGGGTGGTGGTCTTGTTAACATTTTGTTGCCAACTAGGCTTGTACGCCACCGGAGTTGGCTGCCAGGTACGAACCTTCTGCACCGGTTGCATTTCCTTCTTGGGCTCAAACTTGCGCTTGTGATCATTATGGGCAGACTTGATATCTGGCACGAGCTTGTGTTCCCTTTCAGCAATGAAAGCCTTGTTCACCAGGGTTTGGAAATCTGGAAAATCGAACACACTGAGAGCACAACGAAGTTGCGGGTTTAATCCACCAAGAAATCGGTCCATCTTCCTTTCTTCAGTGGCCACGTCATATTGAGAGCAACGTGACAGGTGATTGAATTCCTGCAAATATTCTCCCACTGACTGACTTCCTTGGAGGAGCGCGAGAAATTCACGCTGCTTCATCTTCATAATTCCCGCAGGGATGTGATATTTCCGGAATTGCTCCTTGAATCTTGACCAGGTAATTGCTTCATTCTCAGTCCCTATGGCTTTCTCACTTTCCCACCATATAGTAGCAGCGCCTTCCAGACAATGTGTTACAAATGGAACCTTATCCTCTTCATCAGTTCGAGCAACCTCAAGTTTCCTTTCCATAGTTCTTAACCAATCATCTGCATCCAAGGGATCAATGGCCTGACTGAAACTGGGAGGCTTAGTCCTTTGAAAATCAGATAGCTTGGAGTGAGGGGCAGGCTGATTTCCATTTTGTCCAACCATTTCTTGAATACTTCTAAATATTTCCATTAGATCATTGTTTCGTCGTTCCTTGAACATACGCATAATTTGCTCGGTGGAGGGCGGATTTGGCGGTGGAGGAACGTATGGCTCGGGTGATTGCCCTGCCTGTCGCGCGGAACACCGAACAGGAGAACCCTCGCGAACGTTGCTACTGTAGCCTCCCCGCGTCATCCTAATATGATTTTTCCCAAGTCAACGCAACCGAGATGAGAAGCATTCAACAAAAACTGGGGAGAAGCCAGCAACAAAAACCAAGCGAAACCGAAAAGCCGAAGAAAATACGGCGAATAAAATAAAGTCCAACATAATTATACATAGACTCATACATGAAAGATAACAACATGCCAGGTCCAACTACCCTCATACATGAAACGAAACATCATGACTCGTACGACTACATCCATACTCCATCCCAATGACTGAGAATACTCGAAAGCTCTATTGCTCGGCTGGCGCTGCGGGGTCCTCTCCTGAAGCGGACTCGGATCCAGAACTGACGGGGTTAACGGAGACCTCTGGGTTAAAAGTGACACGACGACGCTGCCTCGAGGGCTCTCCCTCTGGGGCAGGTGGATGGTGGATCATCAGGGCCGCAGGAGTGGCGAGGAGTGAAACCCACTCGGCAGGAGCACTAAGTGGACTCGCAGTCGCGGTGCCCGAGCTACTCGGGGGAGTAACCGGAGAAACAGGGGATCTAGAACTAGCAAGAACGTAGGGAATAAATCCTATAGATGGAGAAGTAGTGGCTGAGCGAGCATAGACTAAGGTAGAGGCTAAAGCAGTACGGGCACGACTCAGCTCACCAGCCAGCTCGTAGATCAGAAGATAGCTAGCAGTGATGTAGCGAGAAAGGTGGCTAGCTACACTATCAGACTCTGGATCAATGATAGGGAAACAGACACGACCATTATCGTGGAGAGAAGGATAGTAATGGAAACCTGGGTGATTCTGCATCCGGACCTCGTTGTAGCGGAGCTCAACAAGTACCTCGAATGCAGCAAACTGGATAGCCTGAGAAGCGGAAGAAGCATAGCCGCTATGAGAGGTACGAGTGTAAGATCCGGAATCGGAACTGGTGCACAGAGTAACCACGATGTGATACTCATACACTAAGTCAGCTAGGTGCTCTCGGTACACACGATAGACTGGATCGTCTCCGTGAGTGTACAGCCGACGCCACACGTTACGAAGGAGATGCGGCGACGTGTACGGCATTAGCTGGAACTGGCACGGATACAGCACCAGAGCCATCTACACTCACAGCCATTAGCAGGTTAGCATAGAAAAATATAATCAGTGCAAGCAATGCAACAACCAGCTACAATTATTACCGACACTCAGCTACAACTCGTATCTAGTGTCCAGTTGACTCGGCTTAGTCTAGCGTGGCCTACAGTCAGCGCGGCTCTGATACCAAGCGTTGTGGCACCCCGGCTCAGAGCGACTGGTTTACCTTGCATTGCCAGCGCAGAGACCTTGTCTTCTGGCAACACACAACAACATGGTATAGAAAGCAACCGCTTTATTCATGCTAGCGGAACATAGTTCATATTACAACAGTTAGCGAGGCCAAGCGGCACAGACGGTGTGGCTGAACAATATGTACATTATTTAGTGAACATAAAGGGGCCTCGATCATGACAACTACTCGGCAGTGGAACAACGTCGTAGCGGGACTCCATAGCACAAGGACACCAACGTGGACACGACCTAGACTCGGACAACACTCCTTTCCAATGGGACTTTCCTGAAATCTGGCATGACACGCCAGGTCAGTACATTGAATGTACTTGCAAGCTCACAATAAGCATAAGCATGATGACAGACAATATTATGATATTTATCCAATTAAACAACATATGTTCAACATGCTGTGACTATGCTCAACAGGTACTCATTCTCCCGACTTTCTTACCAGATGTGACCAATAAACATGATAATATCAAAGCACACTCATGATCCTTATGGTGATCACAACCCGACCATCTCATGTCCCGTGATCCTTACGATGATCACAACCCGACCAACTCGTGGCCGGTGATCCTTACGGCGATCACAACCCCACCAACTCATGGCCAACTCAACACGATGACCTCACTGCCATCCTTAGTGCAATTTAGTGTGCATATTTATTAAGTGTTGACCCATGGTGTACCTTACTTTCAAGCGTGTCCATAACCGTGGACTCGGCTATCGATAGATTAAAAACACTCTGCAGAGGTTAGTACACTATACCCACACTATGGAACCCATGGCCTCGCACTACCATTCGGGTGGACCAACATCGTTCCGATGAAACCATTTCACCGTCATGACACTCTCCCGGCCCTTCCGACTCAGATCCCACCGGGCTAGTCCTGGGTGGCCTCGTGTCTACCTCCAGACACCTCGACCACCATCGTGGCCACGAACCACTCTGGGATCCGGTACCAAAATTAACTTAACAACGGGCTCACAAGGTTATGCTTGCCTACCGGGCCAGGGTACAACATGCCCATAACCTTCCCTAAATGGAGGCACCGACCAGAGGCACGACAATGAAACACATTAAGGCTGTCCCATACCGGCAAATGTGGTTGCACTGGGAAAGACTCGTTTCAGCGGCACCACAACCCGGTCAACAACATGTTCAAGTTAAATTATTAATCAGGTTCAACTTAATGTGAAAATAAAATAACCGGTGTCATACTGCCATACTATGCATCACTTAACATATGCATCACATAACCGTGCAAAGACTGCACCAACCACGCTCCTACGGAGCCATCATCAACTTATGCCACTATTCAGGTTAAAATCTCACTTTACTTATACCAGAACCATTTCTAGCATTATCATCATTATTCATCATGCAAAATAATATTTAAACTACTCATCAAACTCTATGACCATATTATTTATTTATCACTTGCAACTAAGTTCTCCTTATCTTGCCAACAATATTTACTTCAAACATTCTGAAGTTCAAGTATTTTAACATAACAAGAATATCACAGAATATATATTTATTATATAACAAATTTAAATGCATAAATATTCATAAGTTCAAGTATGAAAATCATAAATATTGAAGTGGCACCATGAAAATGTTACTGTGGCTTGCCTTAGCACTGATGAGGTTCACAAAGCTCCTGGTGATCCTCAAGACAAGCTGGCTCTTCTGAAAATATTCAAAACCACAAAAGAAAAATATCAAGAAACCTTCTGAAAATTGCCACAAAATCTAGACAGCAAGGAAAAATCCCATCTTTTGGTTGCTGTTATATTTTTGGACATAGAACACGATGCAAAAAGAATCACTGCATTTGGACTTGTAGAATAAAAGTTATGGCCATTTGAAGTCTCCTGGAGTTTAAATGAATCTGAAAATAAAAACAGAGGGGGGTGACGTTGAAGGCGTAATCTCCCGGGGTGCCACCACTCATACCTCTTCGCGTGCGTAGTGAGTGGCTGACTGGCGGGCCCCGCTAGTCAGGCCGGAGGGAGGGGAAAGGGAAACAGAGGATCGCGGCGCTTCGTCGGAGATCACGCCGGCGATGAGACTTCTTGGAGGCAAACGAGAGGGAGGGATCGACGGAGAAGGCTATTGCGCACGTGCCCATACCCGTAGCGTGGCTAACGGTGGCCGGACGGCGTCAGATTTGTCCTCTCCAGTGGCGACAGAGGGCGGAGGTTACCGGAGTTGAAGAACACGGCGGCTTGGGGCGGCTCCAGGGGCTCTAGCTAGGCGCGTTGGCTTCACAGAGGAGAGGCGGAGGCCCTGGCAGGGTCGCCTTGGCTTGGGAGGGGCCGGAGCTGCAGGAATGATCCAGAGGGGATCGCTGGCGAGCTCGGCTCCGGGACGGCAGCCCGCGGCCTGCCCGACCGGGCTGCGGCTTCTAGTGGCTCTAGGAGGGAGTGGGAGTGAGTTGCGATGTTCCAGGGGGCTTTTATAGGCGGGGCAGCGAGGAGGGCTCGGGCTCTGCCGGAGGACACCTGTCCCCGGCGCTCGGTGACGAACGGTGCCAGAGAGCAATGGGGAAGGCGACGGAGGTCACGCAGCCACTGTGCACGGGCGTGGACGAGCACAGGAATGAGGGGGAAAGAGACGAACACAGTGCATGCGCACTGTGCCGTTGGCTGGACCGTGCCCGTGCTCGCTGCGGCATCGGTGAGCGGCAGGGTGGAGTTATGGTGGTGGAGACGAGGATAGTGGCAAGGGGTGGCACGCTCTAGCCGGCCGAGCAGCGAGCACGCGCTCAACAGAGGCGCTGGCGACGCGCAGAGCGCGCGTTTGGCATGCCAGCACGCTCGGACGAACGCGGTCACCGCATGGACCGTCACATCAGGCCACCTACGCACTAACAAGGATGTCTGGCGTGTAGTCCTTGGTAAACTGAGGTGTTACCATGGCTCGGGTTGGTTCTAGGTGCAGTAGAAGTAAAATGGTGATGAGGTTAAGTTACTGGACAGAAACTTTGAAGGGTTACTATGGTCAAACCACAGGGATTCAAGGGCTGAGCTTTGGGGTTTTAATGACTCTTACTAAGGTAAATAAGCTCAGGGAAAACCTGCTACATTGGAGCTAGTAAAAACGTAGTTGCTGTAGAAACTACCATTTCAGCCCAGAAGTGATTTTATTTTCTATAGCCAAAATACTCCAAATACTGGTGAAATATTTTTGCTCAGAAATGTGCCCTAGGGTCCAAAGAATATTTGGTATTTTTCTCAGGATTTTTGGGGCAAGAGAAATTAGGGTTGCTTTGGAGCTCAAGGAGTTAGCTAGGGTGTTGGAGGCAAAAATGCATATTTTTCATTTAAGAAAAATATTTGGAGCAATATTGTTGGGTTGGCCAGGGGTGAAATGATGGTTTAGAGGGGGAGAGGGAACACTTGGGTGAAAATCAAGGGATACCCAAGTGGCTAAGTCCAAATGAAATGATTCAAAACTCCAAATTCAAAATAAACTCAACTAAAAATCAAGCAAAGAAAAAGAGGGCAAAAACCAGGCTGTCACAAACGCCGAACACAAACGCCGAACACATATATTGAGTGATTCGGTGATGAACTCACTTCCGACGACCACTACCCCTCGGCCTGCGGATGACACGGAGGTGTTATCCCAAAGGCTCTCGGAGCAGGGGGAGGTGGCTCTGGAGATGCCCCAAGGCGAAATTCCAGATGCCGGGCACACGGGGTATAAGATCCCCACGGATCGTGCCGACGAGAGCCGCGGCTAGCCGGGCTCTCAGCCGGACACTGTACCGGAACCTCCGATGATTTCGGACTCAGGCAGGCGGCCCCTCGCTAGGGAGGGCGAGCCGTCCGTGCCGGTGACTTCCGTTATGCCAGGGGCGTCGGATAGTCTGCTGGAAGCGCTTCGCGGCGCTTCCATAGATGAAGAGCACCGTACTCTTATGAGTGTGGTGATTCAAAAGGTTCTGTCTGCCAAGAGCGGACTAACCGAAGTCTGCACCAGCCTCCTGATGGGCTTTGAGGTAAGTAATCAAAAATGTGTGAAATTATCACCCGATAGGTAGTAGCCCCTGATACTCTGTTTGGTGTTCGGAACGAAAAGCCAAACGGAGGGTCGATTATAATCCGCAGGAGTCTAATAGTAGGTTTGCATGTGAATAAGAAGGCGGTGCTGCTTGCCGCTGCTTCCTGCACGGCCGAGGTCACCAGACTTAAACGGGACCTGGAGCAGGTACAAGGAGAGCTCGGCCTCACGAAGAGGCAGCTCGAAGAGAACAAAGGTAAGTGATACCCCGTTCACATATTTATAAAGAATAGACAAAAATTGGTGATTCTAACGACAAAGCGTCGTGAAGATAGGGGCCACCACCGAAGTGGCGTCTCTGAAGAAAGCGCTATTCGAGGCCGAAGACAAGGCAGCCCTGGAGGGCAAGGAGCGTGAAAAGCAAGATGCTAGAGTGGGCGAGGTACAGCAAGAGCTCCAGGAGCTCGGCAAGAAGTTTGAGTCCTTGGAGCATGATCTTAAGATGAAAGAGACTGAGCTTGCGAAGGCCCTTGCGAGTGTGAAAGACACCAAGGCTGAAGCCGAAAAGGCACAGCAAGAAATCCAGGCGCCAAGAAGATAGCGGCGGGTAAGACATTCTTTATGCAAAGCAAGCATGTGGAGGAGACATTTCTTTTACTTACCCGAATTCGGAGCTCTCCAGGGGCATTCGCAGATCTGCCATGCAGCGTATCTGATGCTGCGGAGTTCTACGATGCCGAGGAGGGGAGCTCAACGGAGAAGTTGTTCTGATCCCAGTATGCTGGAGCCGAACACCAAGTGCCTCTGAGTGACCAACTGAAGCAGTTGGTTGAACTCCACAGGGCGGTCGAAGTGGTTAGGAAAGATTTTGTTGTAGGGTCAAACCCTAGGAAGGATCTTTTCACACTTGGAGGGGGAAAAGGAGGAAAACACTCAAGAACAAAACTCTCAAACAAACCCAAATATCACATCCACTAGAGTAGCACACATGAGATCCACAAGATTACAAGATCAATACAAGGAGAGTAGCACTTGGTAAATTCTTCCCACTAGGTGAGGTCTTGATGATCTTCTCCAAGAGGAGGCCTTGATAATCCAGTGGATTCTTCCCTAGGTGGGGGCTTGATCTCCTAAGAGGAGGGGATACAAGGAGCAAAGGCTCACAATGCTTAGTCTAATCTTTGCTAACCCTACAAATGACCTAAGAGGTGTCCTTATATAGTCTAGGGGCGAAACAAGGAAAGAAGAGAGGGGTACAAGGCCAAAAAGGCCATCAACGTGCGGCTGGACGAAGGGGGCCGAGCACCCGGACTGCTCAGGGGCCGGCTGGCATGTGGCCGGGCACCCGGGGTCCCAAGTCCCGGGCACCCAGGGGTGGCGCTGGAGATGGCCGGGCGGGGCGGCCGGGCACCCGGGGGCCCACGTCCCGGCCACCCAGGGGTGGCGCTGGAGATGGCCGGGTGGAGCGGTCGGGCACCCGGGGCCTCAAGCCCGGGCACCCGGGGCAGAGCCCAGCGGCTGGGGCAGAGGGGGCCGGGCACCCGGCCAGCCAAGGCTCGGGCACCCGGGGGCGCGACTGTAGGTGGCCAGGGGCCTAGGCACCCGGGGGCTGCAGGTGCCTGGCACCCGGGGCGTCCAGGGGGTTTGCCCCTTCTCCACCTTCTTCATCCTTCTTGTTCTCTCCTTCCTTCTCTTCCTTCCCTTGCTTCGAGGGCACTTGAGTCTTCGTCCTCTCCTTCTCACCATCGTCTTCTTGGTACCTAAGCATGCACAATGTTTCCGATGATGGTAGAATCCAATTCTCATGTGAAACCGAGCAAAACTCGAAGAGGAGAGAGTCAACCTCGTTCTCGATGGTGCGTGCACGTGCTCGTGTCATTGGTCCACTTGGATCTTGCGGTGGTGATGGAGTGCCGGTGCGAGTAGTCGAGGGATGCTCCGCATCATCTTCCCCCCCTTGGGAGAGATCCGTCCACGGATCATGCTCTTCATCACCATGGTACTTGGCCAAGTCTTTGACGTTGAAGATGTTGCTAACGTTGTACTTGTCGCGTGGGATGTCGACCTTGTAGGCGTTGTGTTGTAGCGTGCGATCACCTTGAATGGGCTGTCGTCTCTTGGTAGTAGCTTGGACTTGCGTTCCTTGGGGAAGCGGTCTTTGCGGAGATGTATCTATACTTGATCACCCGGTTGGAACACCATAGGAGACTTGTTGAGGTTGAGCTTGGAAGAGAGTCGTTGTACTTGGCGCTCGATCATGTAACGTGTTTCTTCATGCATCTTCTTGAGGTAGGCGGCTGATGAGGACATCAGTACCATTGTTACACCCACAACCCCTGCTTCTATACATACTGGACCAATTACTAGAGCTCGCACACGCCAACTAAATTACCAGGTACTTTTGTTTCTTGGTAATGATTCTAATGTTCATGAGAACATGATGCTGCCTAAATTGGATACATTTGTTTTGCTTACAAATGAAGGGCCTAGCTTGGAGAAGGATGAACATTGGAGCAAGAGAAAGCAAGGAGATGATGTCATGCGCAAGGGGAACAAGAACGGAGTTACGAGTGATGATTTCAGGTCTTTGAAGCCACCATAACGAGTGCATGAAGCCTTGGACGAAATATACAAGATGCCACTTCATAAATTTTGTCCAGAGGCTATTATAGGTGCTGCGTCACCTTTTTATTGGGCCAGGCCCATGTAATTTCGAAATACATTAGTATAGGCTATTTTTAGAGTCCCTATGTGTGGGGAAACAAGAGATAGGGTTGATTTCGGACCCCTCCACCAAGGGCCATGAAATTTCCCCTCTCTTCCTCCATATATACAGCCCTTAGGGCACCGTTTAGACTTTGGATTTTGTTTAGATTAAAGTTCGCCATAGTTGCAACTTCGCGTACTTCGTTTGTGTTCAACGACCAGACAAAGGCGTCACAGAACCCCACCTTGATCAATAAAGCTTTCATCTTATATTCGCAATATCCAGATTGCAATCTCAGTTTCTTGCTTGTTCTTCGTTTGCTCGCAGGAAACAGACCCTCGTGGTCAGGTTGATCGTGCTCCAGCGTGGTCAATAACCTCTCGGAGTTGGTTTAGCGATTGCTAAGGCATGACGTCCTCGCACGTTCGTAGTCGGATCGTCAAAGTCGACTTCCACCAAAGCGAAATCCATCATCTCATCGAAAGACGAGACACCTTTGCCTCTATCAAGTGGTATCAAATTTCCAGGTTGCTCGGTGAGATTTTACAGTTTTTCATAGTTTAGATCGAGTCTGTTCTTCATACCTATAGTCCACGAAAAAGCCACAAAAAAAATAGGGTTATTTCATCAAATCCGAACCAACCTGAGCCTTTGCATAATCTTTTTAGGGTTTTGTTTTGTTGAATTTGCGGTTGCATCGTCGTGTCTAGTTGCTGGTCTTAGAGTCTAGTCTTTTAGAGTTTCGAGTTCTGGTCATAAGTTGTCATGCCGCCGCCGCACCATCATCATCGCCCCTGCCATCTACCACCACCGCTTATCCGCCACCGCTTCGAATCCGTATCCATATACCACCACCGCTGCCATATACCACCACCGCTGCCATCTACCACCATATATCCACCACCAATCCGAGTTCCTTGCATATTAGGTTTGTTTTCGAGATCCATCTAGTTTCCGATTCATGTTTCCTTGCCGGAGTAGGTTTCAGAAAAAAAAGAGTCCGGAAACCACCCTCCGTTTAGGCCCAAAATTTTCTGAAAACGCACTTGTCGAAAATTTTTCTGGCTATCCTATTTTTAGGTGTTTCTAAGCGTATTGAGACAGTCGCCGTTATAAAAAGGTTTTTTTTGACCCGTTTCCAGTTTTTGGGTCCGGGCAGTCGAAAAAAAAATTGGTCGAAAAAAATTTCGTGCCCATCCTATCAGTTTGACCTGGGAAGAGTTTTGAGACACTCGCCATTATACTGATTTTTCGCAAAAAAAAAGAGCAGCGCAAAAAAAAGCAGCGCAAAAAAAAGAGCGAAAAAAAAATTCCAGAGTGTGCTTTTCCCTTGTTTACGTGCAGCGCCGTGATTTTGTTAGTGTTCTAGGATCGCGTCTCTAGCACAGCCTAGCCTAGGACCAGCACAGTACCATCGTTGAGCGTTTATTCAACTTTGCATCTCTGAATTGATTATTGCTGGCCCTTTTTGCTACCATATTATAAGCCTTCCCAGCTCCACATACATCTACGTCGTGCGTTCGATTCTCCCTGGTAATCGCTGTATCCAAGCTTTGAGAGTTTTGACTACAACGGTTGCCGATCACCACCTGCTGCTGGGTAAGAACTGGTAAGAATTTGAGATTCACTTGAAGGATTTGTGACACACCACCACCACCACCGCTTCCTAGTAGTCTGTAGAATCATATTATTTTGTGTTTCTATTGCTGCTAACCATGCCAGGATCACAAGCCGATGAGACTGATTGGGAGAACCTGACGAACAAACAGCTACATGATAAATTTCAGCAAATGATGAGTGGACAGGTGCAAGACGTGCTAAACAGATTTGACGAGGCCATGGAGAAGATAGATGGCATTGAGAAGACGTTCGAAACAAAGCTTGATAGCAAGTTTAATGAATTGCTCGCGCGTTTTCGACAACCACCGCCGGCTGCACCTAACGCACCTCTCCAACAACAACAACAACGACTACCTCCACGTCGCGAAACAGACCTCCGCCGTGCGAGCCGTGTCCCTCTTGCGTTTGGCCAAACTGTTGGTGCTGCTGTTGATACTTCTGTGGCTCCTGCTACTGATGTGGAGGAGGATGATTATGTGGGAGATTACGAGGATGAGGTTGATCAAAATCAGAGCTACGTGCAACCACCTGCACCACACCCACCAGGTCGTCCACATGCAAATATTCGCAATGGTAGGCCTGCACCACCACCTCAGGTACGAGATGATGTCCATATTCCTAAACTGAAATTGAATATTTCACCATTTGAGGGTAGATATGTTCCTGATATATATCTTACTTGGGAGTTAGAAACTGAACAACGATTTACATGTTTACAATATCCTGAGGAGAGACGGGTTGCTGCTGCTGTTTGTGCTTTCACTAGTTTTGCATGTGTATGGTGGTGTGAACATTGTAGATTATATCCTATTCCAACTACTTGGACTGCTTTGAAAACTGCTATGCGTACGCGTTGGGTTCCACCATATTATCAACGTGAATTGCTTCAAAAATTGCAGCGTTTAAGACAAGGGAAAAATTCTATAGAAGAATATTATCAGGAATTACAAACTGGCATGATTAGATGTGGTATTGTTGAGGAGAATGAAGCTATGCTTGCAGGTTTTCTGGGTGGATTAAATAGAGAGATTCAGACAATTCTAGACTATAAGGAGTATACTAATATCACTCATTTATTCCATCTTGCTTGTAAAGCTGAATGTGAAGCGCAGGATCGACAAGCATTGGCGTGAACTAACTTTTCTGCAGGCCGACCTTCATCATGGACACCGCGTGCATCTTCTACTTCAACTGCACCAGCACCTCAATTAGGTGCCTCCTCCAGCCGTGATACAAGAAAACAGGCACAACCACCATTATCTGCCAAGAGCGCACCTGCCAGGCCTGCACAGAGTTCTTCTTCTTCCATGGCATCAACAAGGCACACAAGTGATATTATTTGTCGTCATTGTAAGGGAGGAGGTCATTATGCGAGAGAATGCAAATCTCAGCGTGTGATGATTGCTACCGAGGATGGTGGGTATGAGTCCGCTAGTGACTATGATGAGGAGACTTTGGCTCTTATTACACGTGAAGAACATGGTGGAGATGATTCTGATCATGAGACGCAATACATGGCTCCTGAAGACGCTGACAGGTATGAATGTTTAGTTGCTCAACGTGTTTTGAGTGTGCAGGTCACACAAGCTGAGCAAAATCAGAGGCACAATTTGTTCCATACCAAGGGAGTTGTGAAGGAACGTTCTGTGCGCGTCATCATAGACGGAGGGAGCTGCAACAACTTGGCTAGCATGGAGATGGTGGAGAAGCTTTCTCTCACCACAAGACCACATCCACATCCTTACTACATCCAATGGTTCAACAACAGCGGCAAGGTTAAGGTAACATGTACTGTTCGTGTGCATTTTAGTATCTCTACATATGCTGATTATGTTGATTGTGATGTGGTACCTATGCAAGCATGTTCTTTATTACTTGGTAGACCATGGACAATTTGATAAAAATTCTGTACACCATGGTAGAAACAATCACTATACTCTTGTTCATAAGGATAAAAATATTACTTTGCTTCCTATGACTCCTGATTCCATTTTGAAAGATGATATTAATAGAGCTAATAAAGCAAAACAGGAGAAGAATAAGAGTGAAAATCAGATTGTGGCAAAAGAATTTGAGCAACAAATGAAGCCTAATAATAAACCATCTAGTGTTGCTTCTGAAATTAAATTGAAAAGTGCATGTTTATTTGCCACCAAATCTGATATTGATGAGCTAGATTTCAGCAAATCTGTTTGCTATGCTTTTGTGTGCAAAGAGGCATTATTTTCATTCGAGGACGTGCCTTCCTCTTTGCCTCCTGCTGTCACTAACATTTTGCAGGAGTTCGCTGACGTCTTTCCACAAGACGTGCCACCGGATTACCGCCTATTCGAGGGATTGAGCATCAGATTGACTTAATTCCCGGTGCTTCACTGCCAAACCGTGCACCATATCGTACCAATCCAGAGGAGACGAAGGAGATTATGCGTCAAGTACAAGAGCTTCTCGACAAAGGTTATATACGCGAATCCCTTAGTCCTTGTGCTGTTCCTATTATTCTAGTGCCGAAAAAGGATGGTACATCACGTATGTGTGTTGATTGTAGAGGCATTAATAATATTACTATTCGTTATCGTCATCCTATTCCTAGGCTAGATGATATGCTTGATGAATTGAGTGGCTCTACAATATTCTCCAAAGTTGATTTGCGTAGTGGATACCATCAAATTCGTATGAAATTGGGAGATGAATGGAAAACAGCATTTAAAACTAAGTTTGGATTATATGAGTGGTTAGTCATGCCTTTTGGGTTAACTAATGCACCTAGTACTTTCATGAGATTAATGAACGAAGTTTTACGTGCTTTCATTGGACGATTTGTGGTAGTTTACTTTGATGACATATTGATTTATAGCAGATCTTTGGAAGAACATTTGGAACATTTACGTGCTGTTTTTATTGCTCTACGTGATGCACGTTTGTTTGGTAACCTTGGGAAGTGCACCTTTTGCACCGACCGAGTATCTTTTCTTGGCTATGTTGTTACTCCACAGGGAATTGAAGTTGATAAAGCCAAGATTGAAGCTATTGAGAGTTGGCCGCAGCCCAAAACGGTCACACAAGTGAGGAGTTTTCTTGGCCTCGCTGGATTCTATAGGCGTTTTGTGAGAGATTTCAGCACCATTGCTGCACCTCTCAATGAGCTTACAAAGAAAGATGTGCCTTTTCTGTGGGGTACCGCACAGGAAGAAGCCTTCACGGTATTGAAAGATAAGTTGACACATGCTCCTTTACTCCAACTTCCTGATTTTAATAAGACTTTTGAGCTTGAATGTGATGCTAGTGGAATTGGATTAGGAGGTGTGTTATTACAAGATGGCAAACCTGTTGCATACTTTTCTGAAAAATTGAGTGGGCCTAGTCTGAATTATTCTACTTATGATAAAGAATTATATGCTCTTGTTCGGACTTTAGAAACATGGCAACATTATTTATGGCCCAAAGAATTTGTTATACATTCTGATCATGAATCTTTGAAACATATTAAAAGTCAAGCTAAACTGAATCGTAGACATGCTAAATGGGTTGAATTCATTGAGACTTTCCCTTATGTCATTAAACACAAGAAGGGAAAAGAAAATGTTATTGCTGATGCATTGTCTCGTCGCTATACTATGCTTTCACAACTTGACTTCAAAATATTTGGTTTGGAGACCATCAAAGATCAATATGTGCATGATGCTGATTTTAAAGATGTAATGCAGAATTGTAAAGAAGGAAGAATGTGGAACAAGTTCGTCGTTAACGATGGATTTGTGTTTCGTGCTAACAAGCTATGCATTCCAGCTAGCTCTGTTCGTCTTTTGTTGTTGCAGGAGGCGCATGGAGGAGGATTAATGGGACACTTTGGCGTGAAGAAGACGGAGGACGTACTTGCTACACATTTCTTTTGGCCAAAGATGAGACGGGATGTTGAGCGTTTTATTGCTCGCTGCACTACATGTCAAAAAGCTAAGTCACGACTCAATCCTCATGGTTTATATATGCCTTTGCCTGTACCTAGTGTTCCTTGGGAGGATATATCTATGGACTTTGTTTTAGGTTTACCTCGAACAAAGAAGGGGAGGGATAGCATATTTGTTGTCGTGGATAGATTCTCGAAAATGGCACACTTTATACCATGTCATAAAAGCGATGATGCTGTTAATGTTGCTGATTTGTTCTTTCGTGAAATTATTCGCTTGCATGGTGTGCCAAATACTATTGTTTCAGATCATGATACTAATTTTCTTAGCCACTTTTGGAGATGTTTATGGGCTAAGTTGGGGACTGAACTGCTTTTTAGTACTACTTGTCACCCCCAAACTGATGGACAAACTGAAGTAGTCAATAGAACATTGTCTACTATGCTTAGGGCTGTTTTGAAGAATAATAAGAAAATGTGGGAGGAATGCTTGCCTCATATTGAATTTGCTTATAATTGTTCATTGCATTCTACTACTAAGATGTGCCCTTTTGAAGTTGTGTATGGTTTCCTACCTCGTGCACCTATTGATTTGTTGCCTCTTCCATCTTCGGAGAAGGTTAATTTTGATGCTAAACAACGTGCTGAATTGGTTTTAAAAATGCATGAGTTAACTAAGGAAAACATTGAGCGTATGAATGCTAAATAAAAACTTGCTGGAGATAAGGGTAGAAAACATGTTGTGTTTGCACCTGGAGATCTTGTTTGGTTACATTTGCGTAAAGATAGATTTCCTGATTTGCGCAAATCAAAGATAATGCCACGTGCTGATGGTCCCTTTAAGGTGTTAGAGAAAATAAATGATAATGCATACAAACTTGAGTTGCCTGCAGATTTTGGGGTTAGTCCCACTTTTAACATTGCAGATTTGAAGCCTTATTTGGGTGAGGAAGATGAACTTCTGTCGAGGACGACTTCATTTCAAGAAGGGGAGGATGATGAGGACATCAATACCATTGTTACACCCACAGCCCCTGCTGCTATACATATGGACCAATTACTAGAGCTCGCGCACGCCAACTAAATTACCAGGTACTTTCGTTTCTTGGTAATGATTCTAATGTTCATGAGAACATGATGCTGCCTAAATTGGATACATTTGTTTTGCTTACAAATGAAGGGCCTAGCTTGGAGAAGGATGAACATTGGAGCAAGAGAAAGCAAGGAGATGATGGCATGCGCAAGGGGAACAAGAACGGAGTTACGAGTGATGATTTCAGGTCTTTGAAGCCACCATAACGAGTGCATGAAGCCTTGGACGAAATATACAAGATGCCACTTCATAAATTTCGTCCAGAGGCTATTATAGGCGCTGCGTCACATTTTTATTGGGCCAGGCCCATGTAATTTCGAAATACATTAGTATAGGCTATTTTTAGAGTCCGTATGTGTGGGGAAACAAGAGATAGGGTTGATTTCGGACCCCTCCACCAAGGGCCACGAAATTTCCCCTCTCTTCCTCCATATATACAACCCTTAGGGCACCGTTTAGACTTTTGGTTTTGTTTAGATTAAAGTTCGCCATAGTTGCAACTTCACGTACTTCGTTTGTGTTCAACGACCAGACAAAGGCGTCACAGAACCCCACCTTGATCAATAAAGCTTTCATCTTATATTCGCAATATCCAGATTGTAATCTCAGTTTCTTGCTTGTTCTTCGTTTGCTCACAGGAAACATACCCTCGTGGTCAGGTTGATCGTGCTCCGGCGTGGTCAATAACCTCTTGGAGTTGGTTTAGCGATTGCTAAGGCGCGACGTCCTCGCACGTTCATAGTCGGATCGTCAAAGTCGACTTCCACCAAAGCGAAATCCATCATCTCATCGAAAGACTGGACACCTTTGCCTCTATCAGCGGCTCTTGCACTTGCGTCCATGTTTGGTCGTTCTTGAAGCGGTAGAGGAAGGATGTCCAATAGCGACAAAGGGTTGAAACCATAGACGACCTCGAAGGGGGACTTGCCGGTTGTAGAGTGTCTTGCACGATTGTAGGCGTACTCGGCGATGGGTAGGCACTCCTCCCACTCCTTGATGTTCTTCTTGATGAACACACGTAGGAGAGTCGCAAGCGTCCGGTTGGTGACTTCCGTTTGTCCATCGGTTTGAGGATGATATGCCGTGGAGAATAGTAGCTTGATCCCGAGCTTGGCGCATAGTGTCTTCCAAAAGTAGCTTAAGAATTTGACATCTTGATCTGACACAATTGTCTTTTGCATGCCGTGCAAACTCAAGATTTCCCTACAAAAGAGATTGGCAACATGTGAAGCGTCGTCTATCTTATTGCATGGGATAAAGTGAGCCATTTTAGAGAAACAGTCCACAACAACAAAAACCGAATCCTTGCCATTTTGAGTTCTAGGTAATCCAAGCACAAAATCCATGCTAATGTCTTCCCAAGGTTGATGTGGAATAGGTAAAGGCATATGTAAACCATGGGATTGAGAGTGTGACTTAGCTTTGCAACATGTAGACCACCGGTCGGTGAAGCGGTTAACATCGCGAAACATCTTTGGCCAATAATAGTTCTTGGAGAGCGTGGAAAAAGTCTTGTCGCGTCCAAAGTGTCCCATGAGTCCACCTCCATGAGCCTCTTGCAAAAGGAGCAAACGAAGGGAAGACTTTGGAATGCATAGTTTGTTAGCTCTCATAAGATAACCATCTTTGATATAATATCGTTCCCAAGAAGTATGCGTCACACACTTAGCGTAAGGAGTAGCGAAAGTCACATCACCCCCATACAAGTCTTTGATATGATCAAATCCTATGACATTCAATTCAAGTTGAGTAAGTAACATGCATTTGCAGGAAAGGGCATCCGCCACCATGTTTTCTTTGCCCTTAATGTATTTTATCACATAGGGAAAAGATTCAATGAATTCACTCCATTTAGCATGCCGTTTATTCAACTTGGTTTGACCTTTGAGGTATTTAAGTGTTTCATAATCGATATGTATGACAAACTCATGCGGTCTAAGGTAATGCTCCCACACATGTAACACACGCACTAATGCAAACAATTCTTTGTCATATATGGGATAGTTAAGTTGAGCATCGGAACGTTTTTCACTAAAATAAGCAATAGCTCGTTTTTCTTGCATCAAAACTCCACCAATTCCGGTACCGCTTGCATCGCAATGAACCTCAATTTTTTTTCAAAGTTGGGTAAAGCAAGAATCGGAGCATGTGTAAGCAAAGATTTGAGCTCATCAAAAGCGGTTGATTGCAAAGGTCCCCAAACAAAAGGAGCATTCTTCTTGCTCAAAGCATGCAAAGGAGCTGCAATAGTGCTAAAATCTTTCACAAAGCGACGATAAAAACCCGCAAGGCCAAGAAAACTTCGCACTTGTTGCAAATTGGTGGGTTGGGGCCAATTTTTAATTGCTTCAATTTTAGATTCATCAACATGGACACCCTTGGAAGATACAACAAAACCCAAGAAAACCACTTTGTCAACACCAAATGTGCACTTTTTCATGTTGGCATAAAGACTTTCCGTGCGAAGTGTTTGCAAAACGGCCCTAACATGATTAAGATGCTCTTTCATGGTTTTGCTAAACACAAGAATATCATCGAAGTAAACCACAAAAAAGATTCCAATATAAGGGCGAAGTACATGATGCATGAGATGCACGAAAGTACCGGGAGCCTCCGATAAACCCATAGGCATGACTAACCACTCATATAAGCCAAATTTGGTTTTGAAAGCAGTTTTCCATTCATCACCCTCTTGTATGCGGATTTGATAATAGCTAGTTTTAAGATCAATTTTGGAGAAAAAGTTGGCTCCACTAAGTTCATCAAGCATATCATCAGCGAGGAATGGGATGCCTATAGCAAACGGTAATAGCATTTATGGGTCTACAATCGGAACACAAGCGAAAGGTACCGTCTTGCTTGGGCACAAGTATAACGGGAACGACACAAGGGCTTAAGCTTTCACGAACCGTTGTCGATGAGTTGTCGTACTTGCCGTTGAATCTCCTTTGTCTCTTCGGGGTTGACATGGTAGGGAGCCTTGTTTGGAAGAGGAGCACCGGGGATGAGGTCGATTCAATGCTCAATGCCTCGAAGAGGAGGGAGACCCGGAGGTAGCTCCTCGGGGAAAACATTTTGAAATTCCTGCAAAAGAGATTGAAACACCAAAGGTAGCTCGTGAGCGGTGTTAGTTTTTGGTTCTCCATCCTTGCACGCAAGGACAAAGTGCATCACACTCGGTGGGTTCTCGCACACTTCTCTCATCTCACTTTTTGTGGCAAATAATATGAGGTTTTTCTCTCTAGGCGAAGAGGCGCTCAAGTTTGGCTTGTGGCTCTCACTCACGTTTGTGTGGCTCACTTTCTCACTCTTCTCTCCATGATGGGTGGCTTTCTTGTCGGCTATCACTTGACTAGGAGACATAGGTCGTAGCACATATTCCTTCCCTTTCATCTTAAAGCTATAGTGATTGGTACGCCCATTATGGATAACACCACGGTCGAATTGCCATGGTCGACTAAGAAGGAGTGGCAAACGGTCATTGGGACCACATCACACTCCAAAGTGTCCTCATATGCACCAATTTTGGAGGAGACTTGGACCGTATGCTCAACTCGGATAGTGCCAGAGTCACTTAGCCATTGAACCTTGTAAGGGTGCGGATGCTTCCTCTTGACCAATTGAAGCTTGGAGCATAGTTCTTCACTTGCCAAATTGTGGCAACTACCTCCATCGATGATGACCTTGATGGACCTTCCATTGATGACGGCCTTGGTGTGGAAGATGTGGCACCGTTGGTCTTCTTCTTGGTGGTGTTGAAGCGCCAAGACCTTGGAGACCACGAGAGAGGGACTTGAATCATTGTCACAAAAGACTTGGTCATCTTCATCTTTGTTCACGCGCCGGTGCATTTCCACGTGCTCAATGGCTTCCATTTCTTCTTCACTCATTGAGTCATATGTGCCGTCATCGTTGAAGATCATTGTTCGCTTGTTGGTGCATTGGAAGGACTTGTGGCCTCGGCCGCCACATGTGAAGCACTTGATTGAACTTGTCTTGATGGGATCATTGGGAGGCGCCGAAGATGAAGGAGTCTTGGATTTGTAGGTGCTTGCCGGAGGACGAGTCGAGGAAGGTGCCACTTGCTTGGAACTTGACTTGTCGCCGGTACTTGGTGATGCTCGAGTTGATGTAGGAGGTGCCGAAGTCGCGGGAGCTTGAGAGTAGGAGCCATAGGTCTTGGACGAGTACTTGGCGCATTTGAAGTCATCTTGCACTTGTCGCTCGGCTTTGGTCGCTTGATGAACTAGCTCAAGAAGGTTGGAGTATGGTTGGAAGTCGGCGATCCGCTTGATTGGGTGGTTGAGTCCGTTCAAGAAACGTGCCATTGTTTTCTTGTCATCTTCCTTGACATTGGCTCGTATCATGGCAATCTCCATTTCTTGGTAGTATTCTTCCACCCTCTTGTTGCCTTGCTTGAGGAGTTGCAACTTCTTGAAAAGATCTCGAGTGTAGTGAGTAGGCACAAAGCGGGCTCTCATGACTTCCTTCATGGCTTCCAAAGTTGTGGTTGGTGGTTCGCCTCTTGTATGTCGTCGCTCGATCACTTGTTCCCACCAAATGAGGACGTAGTCTTGGAACTCGAGGGAGGCCATGGCTATCTTCTTTTCTTCATCGTAGTTGTGGAGGCGAAAAATCTTGTCCACCTTCAATGCCCAAGAGAGATATTCTTAGGGATCATTGCTTCCGGAGAACTTTGGCATGGTGAACTTGAGCTTGCCATAGCAGAGTTCTTCATCTTGATAGCGGTTGTGATATCTCTCTTGCCTTGGAAAGTCCTCAAATGCTCGTACCTCATGATGTCGCTCTTGGCATGGAGGAGGGTCTTGAAGCACTTGTTCCACTTGGTGTCGCTCTTCTCTTGGAGGAGGGCGAGGAATGTGTGCTTGGTTGCGCCTTTCTTGTTGTTCTTCGCGTCAGGCGACTTCTTCTTGTATCTCGCGTCGAAGAGCTTCCTCTTGTTCTCGCACTTGGCAGTTGCAGACTCCAATGGCTCAAGTGGCCTCGCGTAGAGCTTGTTGTGCTTCAAGTGCTTGAGCTTCACGGTCGAGGGCTTCTGCTTCATGTTGCTCTTGTGCTTGTCGAAGTGCATCACCGTCTTGAGGGTCTTGAGGTGGTACTTGTGGAGGTATTTGCTCTTGGTCCATTTCTCCATGAGGGACTTGGTGTCGCATCCGTTCACGTGCCCGAACTCGGTCTTGTAATCCATTGCCATGGAATGGATTTTCTTGAGCTTGGTGAGCTTGATGATGATCACGTCGAGGCGGGCGAGCTCGTGGTGGACTTGCATCATAAGAAGAGTAGTCCAAAGATTGCCGACTTGTACGGTGACTTGAGTGGTGCCGTCTTGAAGAAGCTGATGAGGAAGACGGGCGTCGAACGATCATGTTACGGAGCTCTTCCATTTGTGTGTTGAATTTGTCATCGATGTTTTGACGAAGGTCGGAGGCGAGTTGTTCCAAGCGTTCACCCAATGCGACGTTTTCTTGATGAAGCGCTCGTTGCACAATGAAGAAGTGGTTCTTGGAGACATATCCGGAATCATCACCTTGCTCCTCGAAAAGTGGGTTCGACGACGCGCTTGGCCTATCCATCATAAACAAGTGGAGTGAGTAGGAAAGTGAGGGAACAATACCAAAGTTACCTTCTCTGAGGATTGAAGATGTAACAAGTGTCACTCAATGTAATGCCACAATAGGAGAATTGGAACCGGGTTTGTTTCTCACACCTACAAGTAAGAGGCTTATGGAGTAGCTCGGTTAGGATGGTGGCAAAAATTTCAAGCAAATGTTAGTCAAGATATCGATAAGGTTGAGAAGGTTCACAAAAATGCAAGTAAAGCAAATAGATCAAACCCAAAGGTATCACTAGGTACACACACACGGAAGATAGATGTGATCCGCACAACCAAGGAGTGAGCTCAAAATGTGCAACCACGAAAAATGCTCTTGTTGTGCGAATGCTCGAGAGACACTAACTCGATTGCTCAAATGGGCAAGATACGCTTGTGCACCTACCTATGAGAGAACCGTGCCATCTTCAATCCCAACTATGGTGTATATGCGATGACCAAGATGATATAGGTATGCAAATGGCTCAACTCTATTTCTTACAAGCTCTTTGTTTCTCCTCTTTTGCTTAAAAGCTTTTCTTTTTTTTCTATGCTTGATGCTCGAGCCGAGTATGATATGAGACAAGTATGTATGATATGAACGGGAGAGACTTATGGCACTAAGATGATAACACGATCACTACGGTGCACAAAAAGCATGGCCCGACAATTCTCAACTTGCTAGTCTCAATGGGTAAGCGACACAAAGTGGCTCGGTCTATCAATGCAAAAGCAAGGTAAGGAGTAAGTGTCGTCGAGATTACTATCCTTTCTTACGGTTAGCGATGAAGATGACTCCGTGTCGATGATGGTGACGAAGATGTCACACACTCCTAAGTAGCCGAAACACCTTAGGAAACGCAAATGGCAACACAAAATCGGTCAAATGCGGAAGGTGGGTGTTTTTGTGATGATTTTTTGGATGGGGGTTAATGGTGGTGGTAGTGGGATGAGTGGATGGGGGATGTCAAGAGCTTCTAAACGAGCTAAAGAACATGAAAAACGGGCTTGGGAGGTGGAAGTTATGGCCAAAATGGTGTTGGTAGTGGGCTGATTTGGGGGGTGCGGGCACCCGGGGATGTGAGGTGCAGGTGCCCGGGGGTGGCTGGGCATGGTGCGGGTGCCCGGTGGTTCGAGGTGCGGGCACCCGGTGGTGGCCGATTTGGGCGGAAATCTTTGGGGAAAGGCCAAATTCGGTGGATTTCGTGGTGGGAAGGGTGGGGATTGTTGGGGAGGGGATAGATCCACTTCCCAAACATCAAATCCATGGACCAAAACAAACAAATCTCACAAGATCCAACAAATTGCAAGAAAAATTTTTGGGCTATTTTTGTGGGGATTTTCGAATTTGGACGAAAACAACAAAATCAAGCTAGCAAATGGGGGGATGGGACTCCAAGATGTGAATAAACCTTGCTCATGATACCAAGATGTTGTAGGGTCAAACCCGAGGAAGGATATTTTCACACTTGGAGGGGGAAAAGGAGGAAAACACTCAAGAACACCAATAACAAAACTCTCAAACAAACCCAAATATCACATCCACTAGAGTAGCACACATGAGATCCACAAGATTACAAGATCAATACAAGGAGAGTAGCACTTGCTAAATTCTTCCCACTAGGTGAGGTCTTGATGATCTTCTCCAAGACAAGGCCTTGATAATCCAATGGATTCTTCCCTAGGTGGGGGCTTGATCTCCTAAGAGGAGGGGATACAAGGAGCAAAGGCTCACAATGCTTAGTCTAATCTTTGCTAACCCTACAAATGACCTAGGAGGTGTCCTTATATAGTCTAGGGGAAAAACAAGGCAATAAGAGAGGGGTACAAGGCCAAAAAGGCCATTAACGTGCGGCTGGATGAAGGGGGCCGGGCACCCGGGCAACTTGGGCCGGGCGCCCGGACTGCTCTGGGGCCGGCTGGCATGTGGCGGGGCACCCGTGGGCCCAAGTCCCGGGTACCCGAGGGTGGTGCTGGAGATGGTCGGGCGGGGCGGCCGGGCACCCGGGGGCCCAAGTCCCAAGCACCCGGGGGTGGCGCTGGAGATGGCCGGGTGGAGCGGCCAGGCACCCGGGGCCTCAAGCCCAGGCACCCGGTGCAGAGCCCAGCGGCTAGGGCAGAGGGGGCCGGGCACCCGTCCAGCCAAGGCCCGGGCACCCGGGGGCGCGGCTGTAGGTGGCCATGGGCCCGAGCACCCGGGGGCTGCAGGTGCCGGGCACCCGGGGCGTCCAGGGGGTTTGCCCCTTCTCCACCTTCTTCATCCTTCTCGTTCTCTCCTTCCTTCTCTTCCTTCCCTTGCTTCGAGGGCACTTGAGTCTCCGTCCTCTCCTTCTCACCATCGTCTTCTTGGTACCTAAGCATGCACAATGTTTCCGATGATGGTAGAATCCAATTCTCATGTGAAACCGAGCGAAACTCGAAGAGGAGAGAGTCAACCTTGTTCTCGATGGCGCATGCACGTGCTCGTGTCATTGGTCCACTTGGAGCTTGCGGTGGTGATGGAGTGCCGGTGCGAGTAGTCGAGGGATGTTCCGCATCAAATTTCATAGTCCGGATGTGCCCTGGTGAGCCCTTGCTTGCCAGCTACTTCGGCCTGATAAAGAGGGTGGTAAACGCCTGTCCGCGGCTTGTGCTTATCAAGCGATCCGTTTGCATTGAGGGTGCCCGCCGGGCCTTTGCCCGTGCGAAGGTGCGCTGGGGCAAGCTGGATGCGGAGAAACTGGTGAAAGACGGGCCGCCGGAGGGCAAGGCGCATCGCTGTCCCAAAAAATATTATGATGGCGTTATGAAAGGCGCTCGCCTCATGGCCGATGAATGTACCAAGGACACAATCCTTGAGTAAATGTACTTCTGTCATTGTTGTAATATAAATACGAAGCTACTTGCGCTATATAGCGCTTTTTGATTTAAAATATTACCTTTTGTGCAGCTGTTTATAAAATTCTGAAAGTAGGCCAGTCGTCGGCTTCCGCCCCCACGTAACTTTCACCGGGGTGTTCTTGGAAAAACCTGAACACTCTTTATCCAAATTTTTGGTCCCTTAAGGAGGTGTCTAGCGCAGCGAACAAGGCAATCGGACTATGCGGCTTTACTACTTTCACTTAGCCATAGAACTCTACAATTTTAAATTTTGGCGAAGCCCCTAGAATTCAGAAAGCCAAATTGGGGCGCTATATACTCCTAAATCAGACGAAGCCAATTCCTTGCCTAAAGTGGAAAAAATCTTTAAGGATTTTAAGACCTCCCGAACAGCGACCAGCTCTCGCCGCATCATGCCGGCCAGTTTTCGGCTTTCTCTACTGAGGTGCTCATCCGGAAGAACCGGGACACAATCGCAGTAGTTCTCCCTGCACTACCTTAGCCGATATAACGGAATGTAAGGTACGAAAACAAGGGAGCCGGGCAAACCCAACTATTGACCCAAGACATGATTCGGAGCTGATGCATATAGTGCTATAAGTTCGGGGTGCTGCACTGTTGAAAGTGTTCGGACTTGTCTTGCCGTATTATGGGGCGCCATAAGAAGCCCCTGGCAAACTGAACGTACCAAGGTGTACGGATGCAATATTAAATAAACATTTATAGGAAAAATGTGCAAATAGGAATAATAAGCTGACGCTATATATTATCTCCCCTTGATGAATAATACTTTTAAGTGTATGTTTACAATGAGTGAGTTTAAGCAGAAGTAAATAGGACTATTTAACATGTCCTATCCAAGGGCGGGCTGCATGTAGGTATATAAAACAGGTATACCGATCGTGAAAAGATTCCACCTGTGTATTTCCTTTGTGCGCAAAGCCTGTTGCCTCATTGGTTTACTCTCCTATGTAAGTCCGACAATCCGGCTCTTCTGAAGAGGCTGTCCTAAAGAAGTGTCCTGAAAGATAAGGGGGGGGGGGGTTATTGAAGTATGTTGCGGTTATACCGCACTATTGACTGAGTCACTGTTGCGCCTCCGCCTATGCCCATGGTATTTTGAGTGCGTAATTGTGTACGCGCGGCACGAATGCTGCTTTGATGGGGCTTGAGCGGAGGCCGGACTGCTAGTCGCGCTCTTGGCGTGCCTGGCGATCCTGTTGCGGGGTGCTCCGGATTCGCTTGACGGTGTTCGAGGTTGTCGTCGCCGGATTGGTGGTTTGTCGGAGAAGGCCGCATTGTACTTCCGCGGCGAGGGCTGCAGTATGTTCTTCTGTACGGAGAGAGCGGTCCATGTTTCCGTTGACTTTATGACCCCGCGAGGTCCTGGCATCTTGAGCTTGAGATATGCATAGTGTGGTTCCGCATTGAATCTAGCGAATGCGGTTCATCCAAGCAGTGCGTGGTAACCACTACGGAAAGGGACGATATCGAAGATTAACACTTTGCTTCGGAAGTTATCCGGAGATCTGAAGACGACTTCCAATGTTATAGAGCCCGTGGAATGGGCCTCTACTCCTGGAATTACACCTTTGAAGGTGGTTTTGGTGGGCTTGATCCTTGAAGGGTCGATGCCCATTTTGCACACTGTGTCCTGATAAAGCAGGTTCATGCTACTTCCACCATCCATAAGGACTCGCATGAGGTGGAATCCGTCGATGATTGGGTCTAGGACCAATGCGGTTGAACCACCATGACGGGTGCTGGTAGGGTGATCCCTACGATCAAAGGTGATCGGACAGGCTGACCATGGGTTGAATTTTTGGGCGACTGGCTCCATCGCATAGACGCCCCGTAGTGCTCGCTTCCGTTCCTGTTTGGGAATTTGGGTGGCGTAGATCATGTTGGCCGTTTTCACCTGGGGAGGAAATTTCTTATGTCCCCCGTGTTCGGACGCCGGGGCTCCTCGTCATCATCGTTGTGCAACCTCTTGTCCTTGTTTTTGGTGTTTATTTTACCGGCTTGTTTGAGCACCCAGCAGTCTCTATTAGTGTGGTTTTGTAAGTGCATCTAGTGCCCCTTAGTGATTTTGGTGTATTGAAGACTTATAGGTTAAGGGAGTAATGTGTTTATGAGTGTACACAGGTCTATAAGTCTATGAGGAGTTAGATATTTACAGAGAAAGTCGACCCCTAAAAATGAATATCTTCGACTGAAGATTTTGGTATTCCTGAAGACTTTCATGAAGACTTTGAAAGTGAAGAAATTGTTGTGTCCGTCAAGACTTGATATTCATGCAAGGAATATGAAGCTTGAAGACTTTCGTTTTCATAGTTTTGTTTTTCTCTTTCTTGAGTCATAGGAAACACCGTAGTGTTAAAGGGGGTCGAGGAAATACTAAGGAAACATTTCCATGTGATGCTCAACTCAAAATCCTACACCTACCAATCCCTTCGAGTGAAGCCATTGGAAATCTCATACAGTTCAGTCAATTTCTTCAGTGACAGAGACGAAGTTCTTCTGGTCGCTGAGGAATTTGTTCTGACTGAGGAGTTAGGAATTCGCCAGTGCGGATTGCCTACACAGTGAGGAACATGATAGCCCTGAGGAATTTGAGAGTCAAAATTCCGACCGTTGCTGTGCTGCGCGCCAGCTGTCCCAAAATATCTTATCCACCTAACGGTCATATCATCGAAGGGCATTTATGTCTTATCATGTCGGGCTGCTCCCTAGGCTATAAATAGCCGCCCCCTACAACCACTAGCTGGTTGGCTGCTCCGAGAGAAACTGACACTTGTCATTTGAGAGCAACCCATCCTCCGAGGACTTTGAGCGAAAATCATCGAGTGAGGAAAAACCCAAACCCAAACACCTACAAACCCAAAGTGATTGAGCATCACTGAAGAGATTGATCCTGCGTGGATCCGACGCTTGTTACCTTTGAAGACTGTGCTTCTTCCAGACGGTTAGGCGTCATGGTCTAGAGCATCCAAGAGGAATTGTGGATCGCCGAGTGACCGAAGTCTGTGAAGGTTTGGAAGTCGCCTGAAGACTTACCACGAGTGATTGGACGAGGTCTGTGTGACCTTAGTTCAAGGAGAATACGGTGAGGACTTGGTGTCCTGAGCTGCGTGCTCAGCGACTGGGTGTCCGGGACTGTGTGTCCTCGAGTTTAAATACTCAGCCGCTCCAACCAGACGTACAACTGAGACAGCAGTTGGAACTGGTCTACCAAATCATTGTCTTCACCAACCTTACTGGTTCTATTTCCTCAACTCTTTCATTTCTTCATTACTGTGTTGAGTGATTGTTCATATCTGTGTTTGAAGACTTTGACTGAAGACTTTCTCAATTTCCTCAGTTCAATTTCTTCAGTCTGTTTGTCTTCATCTTGTGTTATCCTGTGTTTACGCTTTCTGTACTCTGTGTTTGTCTTCATTTCATCATGATGACTATGTGTGTATTCTGTCATGCTTACTTCTGAGTACTTATTCCGCTGCAAGTAGTTCTTCGCTAAGGAATTTCCTCACCGGCAAATTCCTCAGTGAAGAATTCATAAAAATCGCCTATTCACCCCCCTCTAGTCGATATAACGCACTTTCAATTGGTATCAGAGCAAGGTACTCCCTTGTTCTGTGTGATTTTGGTTTAACCACCTGGAGTTCTAGTTATGTCGACCGCAGGTATGATCAAGGTCTCTGCTGGGTGTCCTACCTTCGATGGCACGGACTACCCCTACTGGAAGAATAAGATGCGAATGCATCTTGAAGCAATTGACAACGATCTCTGGTACGTTGTGGAAAATGGTGTTCCCTCAGTCACACCTTCCCTGAATGCTGCTGATGTGAAGAGATTCAAGCAACTCGATTCTCAAGCGAAGAATATCATATGTGGTCATCTGAGTAAAGGGCAGTATGGTAGAGTGAGTGCTTTGGAAACTGCTAAGCTTATCTGGGATAGGCTCTCCAAAGTAAACGAAGGAGTCTCAACTCAACGTGACTCTCGTGTTGACGTTCTTCGCAATCTCTTCAACCGCTTCAAAAGACTCGACAATGAAAATGTTCAGCAAACCTTCGATCGCCTCACTGATATCTCAAATGAGCTTCAAGCGCTCGGTGCCACTGACATCACCGACCATGAGGTGGTGAAGAAATTGCTGAGATCACTCGATTCTTCATTTGACACTCTGGCACTGATGATTCAAGAGCGTGCTGATTACAAGTCACTAGATCCCGCTGATATCCTCGAGAGGCTAAATACTCATGAGTTCCAGCTTGCTGAAAAGAGAGATCTCTATGGTTCAAGCTATGGCAAAACACGTGCCCTGAAGGCCAAGGCAGTGTCTGAATCTGAATGTGAAGATTCTGGTAGTAGCCTTGGTGATCCTGAAGAATTGAGCCAGGAGCTAGCACTGCTCGTGAAGAAGTTCCAGAAATTCTCAAGACGTGGTCGCTTTGGAAAATCTTCAAGGAGCAGTGATTCCTCATCAAGTGACTATAAGAGAAGGCTATGCCACAAATGCAAGAAGCCTGGTCACTACATTCAAGATTGTCCTCAGTGGGACAAGGAATTAAAGAAGAAGAAATACAAGGATTATAGTTCTGATGATGCCAAGAAGAAGAAGAAATCTTCAAAGTCTTCATCATCAAAATCCTCAAAGTCTTCATCCCACAAGAAGAGCAGCTCCAAGAAGGCTCGGGCATTCATTGGCAAGGAAATGGATTCTGAGGCTGAATCTGAGGATCATGAGGAAGAGGAGGCATCCGAGGAGTCTGAGTCAGGTGTGGCAAGTCTAGCTCTTGCTACCGCATTTGTCAGCAAGTCTATCTTCAACTCTGAAGAAAATGGCAACACCAACAACGCTGATGAAGGCAATGACGACTACGCTCCCACCTATTGCTTCATGGCAAAGGCTGCTAAGGTAACTAAATACCCCTCCTCTGAATCAAGTGAGGATGAATCTGATGAAAATCTTAAGCCTAGCTACTCTAAACTTGCTAAGATTGCTGTGAAACAACAAAAGGCTATTGAAAAACTTCAAAACATGCTAGACAAAAGTGATGATATGTTGGGTGATGAAATGGACCGCACTAAAGACTTAACTGAAAATCTTCAGAGACTTCAGTCTAAGTTTGACAACCTTCAAAGTCATCATAAAACTCTCTTATCTGATCACGAGAAGCTTTCTTATGAATTTCTTCAAAGAAAGCAAGATCTTGAGAAGCTAAGAGTGAGTTATGAAGATCTTCAGAAGGAGCGCGATTCATTACTTGCTCAACAAATCAGCGCTACTCAGGAAGAATTTGACCCTCCATGCTTAAAGTGCATTGAACGTGAATCTGCTAATTCTTCACCTGAATGTTCAAATGCTTCAAATGTTACAAATTCTTCACCTGCCTCTGCTATCACTAATTCCTCATCTGAGGACATTGCTAGTATCACTGACGATGCAGGGCTGAAGGAATTGTATATGACAGGCATGTACAAAAGCCTCAAAGGGCATCAGACTCTTTGTGATGTGCTTAAGAAGCAGATCCTCAACAGGAACCCTAGGAAAGAGGGTATTGCCTTTGAGAGGAAACTCAATGCTGATGGAACATATTGGAAGCCTGAGCAGTACCCCAAAACCTCATGGGTTGCTGCAAAGGGACCTCCAGTTGATCCATCTAACTTATCTGGCTTTACATGTGAATCTCCTCATTCTTCTGATGAGTCATTTGACTCCAACTATAAACTGTTCAAAAATCAGAATGGTGAAGTATTTGCTAGATATGTTGGCACTAACTGCAGGAACGGTTCCCCTATGAAGAAAATCTGGGTTCCCAAAAGTTATGTTGAAAGTCTTCAGGTGAATGTCCTCATGACACCACCAGTGAAGAATAGGAACCCCAGATCAAACTCTTCATATGGACCAAATTCTTCATATGGATCCAAGTCCTCATACGGACAAAATTCCTCACGTAGATCAAATTCCTCAAATGGATCAAAGTCCTCATATGAACATCATCGTGCTAACCCTTCTGTTTCGCAGGGTAGAGCTAAGGGCTATGAATATGCGCATTATTCTTCAAATCATTATGTTCATAAGTCCTCGAAGAATTTCTCTGCTTATTCATATGCTTACCCTAACCCCTCTTATGTGAAGCGAAGTGGACTAGCTTCTATGCCACCTTTCTCATATGGTGCTCGCAGAGTGATGAATTCTTTGCCACCCCTTCAGATGTGGGTGGTGAAGAAAAAGAACTAACTTCTTCCGCAGGGTCAGGTCTCCAGACGTGCTTTAACGTCTGAAGAATTTGCTGGGGGCCTGACAAAATGCCTGAAAGGACGCAGGCGAATCATGATGAAATGAACTTTCATTTCACACGTCCTCACACTGCTTATCTGTGCTATTGCTTGATGAAATTGAACTGATGAATTTGACGTCATATTCTTCACTGATGAAGTATATGAGTTCGTAAGATGCACTAATTCATCTGCAGGATGATCAGCCCAAAGCAAACGAGTGGGTCCTCGATAGTGGATGTACAAATCACATGACTGGTGACAAGAACCTATTGATGGATGCTCCCTTAACACCGTCACATCTGAAGCATATCATCTTCGCTGACAAAGGCAAAAGTCAGGTATTGGGTCTAGGTAAGGTTGCGATCTCAAAGGATCGACACATGGACAAAGTCATGCTTGTCGAGTCCTTAGGATACAACCTCATGTCTGTCTCAATGCTTTGTGATCTCGATATGGTTGTTGTCTTTGGAAGATATCGTTGTGTTGTGATCATGGAAGCTGACCATTCCAAAGTCTTCGAAGGCTTTAGGAGAGGAGATCTGTATATTGTTGATTTCTCTACAGGACCACAACCAGCCGTGTGCTTACTGGCAAAAGCTTCAGAAGGCTGGCTATGGCATCGACGACTTGGTCACGCAGGCATGAGGAATTTGCACACGCTTGCGAAGAAGAAGCATGTCATTGGCATTGAGAATGTCAAATTCCTCAAGGATCACTTGTGTGGTGCCTGTGAAGCTGGAAAAATGACCAAGGCCAAGCATCCAGCGAAGACTATCATGACCACTACTCGTCCATTCGAATTGCTTCACATGGATCTCTTTGGTCCTAATCATTATTCTGCTAGTCACTAATGATGCATCTCTATATGGCTTTGTTATTGTTGATGATTATTCTCGTTACACATGGGTACACATTGTCACTTACAAACATGAAGTGCAGGAAGTCTTCAAACGATTTTCCTCGAGGGCTTCAACCAACTTTGGTGTGAAGATCAAGCACATCAGGAGTGACAATGGAACTGAGTTCAAGAATTCCGGTCTTGATGGCTATCTTGATGAACTTGGTATTACTCATGAGTTATCTGCTCCTTATACTCCTCAGCAAAATGGCGTCGTGGAGCGCAAGAACAGAACTCTTGTTGAGATGGCTCGCACTATGCTTGATGAATACAAAACGCCTCGTCGTTTTTGGATTGATGCAATTGATACCGCGTGCCACATCATCAACAGAGTATATCTTCACAAATTCTTCAAGAAGACTGCCTATGAACTCCTCACTGACAAGAAACCCAATGTGAGTTATTTCAAAGTCTTCGGTGCAAAATGTTGGATTAGAGATCCTCATCACAATGCTAAATTTGCACCGAAAGCACATGAAGGTTTTATGCTTGGTTACGGAAAGGACTCGCACACCTACAGAGTCTTCAACAACGCTCTTCACAAGGTTGTTGAAACTGTAGATGTGCGGTTCGATGAAACTAATGGCTCGCAAAGAGAGCACCTACCTTCTGTGATAGATGAACCAGCACCTGAGGATTCTATCAAGTTCAAGGCTACTGAGGATGTCATTCCTACCGAAGAATCTACTGAAGAATTCATTCCAGAACGCGAAGATCGTCGAGCTAATGCACCTGAGGAAAATGCTGAAGAAAATGGTGCTGAAGAAAATGCTGATCAAGTTCCTCGACGACAACCAGCTCATCCTCGCGTTGCAAAAGAAGTGCAAGTTGAAAAGATCATCGATGACATTGAAGCACCAGGTCCTCTCACCCGCTCAAAAGCTTCACATTTATCTAACTTTTGTGGGCACTATGCTTTTGTCTCCATCACAGAGCCCACTAAGGTAGATGAAGCATTTCTGGAGCCTGAGTGGATTCAGGCCATGCAAGAAGAATTACATCAGTTCGAGCTCAACAATGTCTGGGAACTGGTCAAACGTCCAGATCCTCGCAAGCATAATATCATTGGCACAAAGTGGATCTACCGCAACAAGCAAGATGAAAATGGCCTTGTGGTGAGGAATAAGGCACGACTTGTAGCTCAAGGCTACACACAGGTTGAAGGAATTGATTTCGATGAAACTTTTGCACCTGTTGCTAGACTTGAGGCTATTCGCATATTACTTGCTTATGCTAACCATCATAATATCACTTTATATCAAATGGATGTGAAAAGTGCATTCCTCAATGGTAAGCTTGAGGAAGAAGTATATGTTGCTCAACCCCCAGGTTTTGAAGATCCAAAGAATCCTGACAAAGTCTTCAGACTCAACAAGGCCCTCTATGGCCTCAAGCAGGCCCCTCGGGCGTGGTATGATACTTTGAAGGAATTCTTCGTGAAGAATGGCTTCACACCCGGTTCACTCGACCCTACTCTCTTTACTAAATCTTATGATGGTGAACTGTTTGTGTGCCAAATATACGTTGATGATATTATCTTTGGCTGTACTGACCAACGTTATAGTGATGAATTTGCCTATATGATGAGTGAAGAATATCAAATGTCTATGATGGGAGAGTTGAAATTCTTCTTAGGTCTTCAAATTCGTCAACAGCACAATGGCATATTCATATCTCAGGAGAAATACCTCAAGGATGTTCTGAGGAAATTCGGCATGCAAGATTGCAAAGGAGTCAAAATTCCTATGCCCACAAATGGCCATCTATGCACTGATGAAAATGGTATTGACTTCGATCACAAGGTATACCGCTCCATGATTGGTTCTTTATTGTACTTATGTGCATCTAGGCCAGATATAATGCTTAGTGTTTGCATGTGTGCCCGATTTCAAGCTACACCGAAGGAATCACACCATAAGGCTGTGAAGCATATTCTTCGATATCTAGCTCACACACCAACACTAGGACTATGGTACCCCAAGGGCTCTACTTTTGATCTCATTGGATATTCTGACTCTGACTATGCTGGTGATCGTGTGGACCGCAAGTCAACATCTGGTACTTGTCATTTCCTCGGACGATCTTTGGTCTGTTGGTCCTCGAAGAAACAGAACTGCGTATCACTGTCTACTGCGGAAGCTGAGTACATTGCTGCTGGTTCTTGCTGTGCTCAATTGCTGTGGATGAAGCAAACTCTCAAGGACTACGGCATCAACATGAAGAATGTGCCTCTCTACTGTGACAATGAGAGTGCCATCAAGATTGCTCACAACCCAGTTCAGCACTCGAAGACAAAGCACATTCAGATTCGTCATCATTTTCTTCGTGATCATGTGTTGAAGGGCGACATCTTCTATTGATCATGTGAAGACTGAAGAACAGCTAGCCGATATCTTCACAAAGCCCTTGGATGAGAAGAGATTTAGCAAGTTGCGGTGTGAGCTAAATATCTTAGAGTCTTCGAATGTTCTTTGAAAAGGACACTCATCCTAACACTTATGCAAAATTGATGACTTAGATGTGCAACACATGAAGAAACGTTTTTCTTCAATCAATGAAGAATAACACTCTAAGTGTGAAGAAATTAATGAAGAATTTGATTCTCAGAACCCTACGACAATTGTACGCGGTGTCTGAAATCATCATTCTTATACGGTGGGTCACGCCACCACCAAAGTTGAAAATCTTTATTTTGAAATTCCTCAGTTTTGAAATTCTTCAGTTTTTCAAATTCTTCAACTTTGCAAAATCTTCACTGTTTCCGTCGTTTTTCTTCATTGGCTATATATATTATATGAGTTTATGTCCTCTACAACATTCACTTATGGCTATTTCTTCAAGTTGCATTTTCTGCTAAGTGAATGTGATCGGACCCTTCCCCCTCTATGCTATACTCAACCCAATCTATTCACAAATTCTTCATGTGCGTTCTATTTGAAACTCGTTCAAAATCTTCACTGTGTCCTTGTCAGCTGAAGAAATTGCGAACGGAACTTTAAAACTAATCTTATCCAAATTTTCGGTTTTGCCGCTCAAACCGTTCCGCATCCCACGATAGACTTATCTATTCACCCACGATCTAACACGATCTCCACTTTTCAGTACGTGGGTGACACATGTCAAGCGAATGAGAAGGGTCAGGGGCACGTTCGTCCTAAATCTTCGGGCGAACAGTTTTTCACTGCGACTATAAATACCCCCTCACCCCTTCCTCACTTCCTTTACTCCGCTCGACCGCTCTCTCTCTCACTCGAGCTTCTCAAACCCTAGCGCCGCCGCTACTCCATCGTCGCCGGTGAGGAAGAGCTTCACTGCCTCGACCTCGTCGCCGTCGTACTCGCGCCGGCCGCGGAAATCTTCACTCCGCCGCCGCCGTAGCTGTCTTCCTCCGCCAAGTTAGGGCGTGGAAGATCTGAACTGACGAGCTTCAAATCTACACTTCTCAGTTCGTCGTGTTCTTCATCAAGGGTAATTAAAAGTTACTTTTACTGCCCTCTTTGATTCAAATTTTCTCAACAAAATCTTCAAAGGTGTTTTATTCTTCAAATCCTCACACACAAAACACCTCACTAGTCATCTGCTCTTGATTCGTTTCTCTAAGCATCATTTTTCTTCAAGATTCCTCAATTGTGTGGATCCTCAATCTATACAACTCTGGAACCTAAGACAAAGAACGCTTAGTGAAATTCTTCAAGACTCATCTGGTCAAATTCCTCAAACTTGTTCTTTTTGAAAACCTTCTGAGAACGCATATGACCTCTTCAAATTCCTCGCAACTATACTCTGTTCACAGGTACTCATGTCCGCTGCTGAATCACTAGGTTCTCATCAACTTAACTCATTTGCAGCGTTCCTCGAAGAAAAGTTGCATACTTCTTCAGAGAATTCGATTGTTCAAATCCCTCAACTGAAGAATATGGCAGACGGTAAGAAACCACAGAAAGGAGGAAAGAGGCCTGAGGTCATGACTGCGTTTGAAATACCTGAGGACATCTATGCTGACTATTGCACACCTGATGAGGCTAAGTTCGGAAAGGAGAACAAAAATCAGCGCAAGGTGCGCATACAGAGGATTGAAAGGAGATGGGCAAGAGAATGGAGGGAGTACAGATATGTAACTCCAAAGTATATGAAGAAATTCGCACTAAATCCTCCATGCCCAAGAGCTCCATTGGCACCTGGCCAAGAAGCTGACCCCACCAGCATCAAGCGTGGTGAGGATTTCCCTGAAGAATGGGCCAAACGCCAAGCCAAGTTGGCAAGACAAGCCAAAGAAGCAGTGAGGAAATTCAATGAAGACTCTGCTACTGCTGCTGCCACTGAGGCCTCTGTCAGGCCTAGAAAATCAATGGCAAAGAAGCCCGCTCACAAGCCAAGTGCTTCACCAACTGTGCCCTCACGGCCAAGTTCCTCAGCAATGCCCTCACGGCCAGAATCTTCAAAGCCCTCACGGCCAGATTCTTCAAAGCCCTCACGGCCAGTTCCTCATGCTGCTCCTGCTCCTCCAAAGTCCTCAGCTCCTCCCCCAAAGTCCTCAGTTGCTCCGGCAAAGTCCTCAACACCTGTACATCTGGCCACGTGCCAAAGGACTGCAGGCATCTCTATTGCCTCTGGTGTCTCAGCGAGTTCCTCAGCTGCACCAAACTCTTCATCAGGCCCCACTCTGCTGAAGACAAAGGCAACAGCTGGTCGAGGTCCTCGGCCAAATCTGAAGAAGAAACAGGTTGCCTTCCAAGTGCCATCTGACGATGAAGCTGATGATGATGAACTTGCAGAAATCATCAGAGACAGGCAAGAAAGGGCCGCTAGAGCCAAAGGCACAAATGTGCCACTGCTTTTGGATCCAAAGGCGATCCTCGACTACATTGATCTCTGGCACAAGGACCCAAACACTCCTATGCCTGATTTTCATTTGACTCCTGGCCAAAGTCACATGCTGACCCATTTCATCACTGAAGAGAAATGGAAATTTGAGAAGGCTAGACAAATCAAGAAGGCTCAGTTCAGGAAAGAGAAGTTCCTGAGGAAAAACGTTGTCAAAATGACAACTGATGAACTCCTCAAGATCCAGTCTGAAATCAAAGCCCTCAGCGATGATTTCAATGCTTATTATGCTGATTGGCAAGGAGCCAAAGTCAGGTTCGTTAAACTGACTGAGAAGTTCACCAATGTTGCAGCCCCATCGCAACAAGAAATTCCTCAAGCTGAAGCTTCTACTCAGCAAACTGAAGAACATGCCAGCACCGCTGATGACTTTCAGGCTGCTGATGAAAATGCTAGTTCCAGGGCTGATGACTCCATTCCAGCCGCTGAAGACATTGCCAGGGCATCCACTAGTGGTGCGCCTGAAGAAAATGAAGAAGTCAGGGCAACTGCATCAGTTGCGCCTGAGGAAATTCAAACAGATTCCTCAGCTCCTCCTGCGCCTACACCAACTCCTACCCTTCCATCTGCATCAGATGTGAGGAAGACCAAGGCTGCAGAGAGAGCTGCAGTGAAGAAAAGGAAAGCATCATCTGCTTCAGATTCTTCAGCTCCGAAGAAAATGAAGCCTATGACCAGCTCACTTGAAAATCCAATTGATGTTGTTCCGATTTCCACCATGCCATCAAAGGACCTTGTTCCTTTTGGTGAAGAATATGTGATCCCCAGTGGATCTGATGAAGAAAATCATTCTGCTGCTTCGTTAGAGCAGATTGATGAAGAAATTGAAGTGGATGCGATCCCTTCAACGCCTATTGCTTCCTCGCCAATGCCTCAGTTCACAGCTGAAGAGGCTGGCGTTGAAGAAATTGAAGATGAAGACGTGGATATTGGATGCACTACGCCTGTGATGAATGATGACTTTTGGGAAAGTCAGCATCCCAATTCTCCACTCTTCACCCCAATACAACAAATACCTCAGTCCCTTGCACCAACCGTTCAAATGGGCTCTGAAGAAACTCATCCCACCTCGTCTGTGCATGAAGAAATTCCAGCCACTAGTGCTGAAGAAACTGCTGCTGCTGATCCTTTGAACACGCAGACTGCCACTGAAGAGGAACCAGAAATTCCTCAGCCTGAAGAACCGGAGATTGCGATTCCTGAGGTTGTGATGCAACTCACTGACACTCCTCTGCCCAAGCCAAAGGATCCATTCTCAAAGAAGCAAAAGTTCAAGGCTGAAGATTTCTTCAACGAGCATGTGTTCTTCACAGACTACAATCCCTATGATTCAAGCAAATTTCTATTCCTCAGTGCTATTCAACAAAGACAAAGTCTTCGATCATGAACACATTCCTGACGTGGACATGGAATCTCTGCCGTGCTTCGAGCCAGTCCTCAGTGTTCTTCACGATGCTGGATTGCTGAATTTCTGCACTGACATCTATGATTGGAATGAAGAACTCATTCTTCAATTCTATGCAACGCTACACATCACAGGAAATTCTGAAGATGTGAACTCATGGGCGCTGGACTGGATGTTAGAAAATACTCACTACAAGGCACCAACAACTGAATTGCTTCGTGCCCTCCCACTCAGTCCTCCCCTTGAAGGTGCTCGTTGCATCTACAACGAACCTGAGCTTACAAATCATTACATGCAAGTGCTGATGAAGCCCTTGAAGCCAGGGCAGGCCCCTCGAACCAAATTCCTCGTCAAAGAATTACTGTATGTGCCACGGACTGTCTATCGCATTCTGACGAAGACAATGAGTCCTATCAAAGGCCACGACTCAAATGATGAAGAAGTCGTTGGCATCATGAAGAATATGCTTTTCAAATATCATTCATGGCGTTCACGTAAACTTCCATGATTTCTTCATGAGGACTCTGGTGGATATTGCTATGTCACCATTTGAGCTGAAGCCTTATGCACCATGGATTATGAGGTTCATCAGGACAAGGTCTTCACTCAATTACAAGGCTGATACTCTGAACCACGGCAGCTACTTGCCTCCAATTGAAGTCCTCAAATGGACATTTTCCTCAGCTGATGACAAAGGCAAGGCAACTGCCGTGATAGATGAAGGCATTCGTCCATTGGATGGTCAATTTCGAAAGGCTGCATCCTACTCCACCAATGATGACTCTGCCACACATGACTCTGCCGCCAACACCTCTACCAAGCAAATTCCTCAAGCCACAGCACCCAGGGTGATGACTGATCGTGAGTTACTCCTCAGTCTTCATCAGAAAGTTGATCGCAATCATAAATGGGTCAAGCGTCAGTTTGGTTCAATTCTTCACAACATGACCTCAACACACAATGCAGTGAAGAAAAACCACTACTACCTCCATGAAACCTTCAACCGTACCTGGGCTGTTCTATCTCATGTCTACAGCGCAGAAGATCTGAAGAGAATGGGTCTCAAGGAAGAATTTGACTGGTCTGCACCTCCACCGAAGAAATTCAAGAAGGTCAAGGTTCCTTCCTTGGTGGCCAGCTCCTATTCTTCATCGCGCGACACTGATGAAAATGAAGACTTGGACGACACTGCGGCAGGCCCTACTACGACAACCGACCCAACAACGCTGACGCTCCTCCATCAACTTGATATTCTTCAGGGGCGTTAGTCCTCAGTTTCGATCCTTTTGGTCATTCGATGACAAAGGGGGAGAAATCTGAGTTAGTCTTCAAGCGGGTCTATTATATGGGCGTTTTTTTGCTAAGTTACAACTCTCGCTCTTCTGAAACTTTTATTGGATCGAGTTGTAATCTTAAAACCGATGGTGCTCTGATACTTTTGATGCACTGTGCTCTGATACTTTTGATGCGTTATTCTGCATGCTTGTTCCTCGTTAATATTATTGCACGCATGCTGAATTTCTTCAGGCACCATATTTCATCATGCATTTCAAATTCTTCATATTATATGTCAAATGCATGTATGAATTACAAGATATAGGGGGAGATCTCCATGATTCAACTCTTCAAGTGTGCATTGCTTCAAAAGCAAATTCCTCACTATGCACATCTTCAGGGGGAGTTCTTCTATATCTTGCAATCAAATTCCTCAATATCAGTACTTACACTTCATATGTTTATCCCCGTTGAAAACTTAACCTATATTGTCATCAATCACCAAAAAGGGGGAGATTGTAAGTGCATCTAGTGCCCCTTAGTGATTTTGGTGTATTGAAGACTTATAGGTTAAGGGACTAATGTGTTTATGAGTGTACACAGGTCTATAAGTCTATGAGGAGTTTGATATTTACAGAGAAAGTCGACCCCTAAAAATGAATATCTTCGACTGAAGATTTTGGTATTCCTGAAGACTTTCATGAAGACTTTGAAAGTGAAGAAATTGGTGTGTCCGTGAAGACTTGATATTCATGCAAGGAATATGAAGCTTGAAGACTTTCGTTTTCATAGTTTTGTTTTTCTCTTTCTTGAGTCATAGGAAACACCGTACTGTTAAAGGGGGTCGAGGAAATACTAAGGAAAAATTTCCATGTGATGCTCAACTCAAAATCCTACACCTACCAATCCCTTCGAGTGAAGCCATTGGAAATCTCATACAGTTCAGTCAATTTCTTCAGTGACAGAGACGAAGTTCTTCTGGTCGCTGAGGAATTTGTTCTGACTGAGGAGTTAGGAATTCGCCAGTGCGGATTGCCTACACAGTGAGGAACATGATAGCCCTGAGGAATTTGAGAGTCAAAATTCCGACCGTTGCTGTGCTGCGCGCCAGCTGTCCCAAAATATCTTATCCACCTAACGGTCATATCATCGAAGGGCATTTATGTCTTATCATGTCGGGCTGCTCCCTAGGCTATAAATAGCCGCCCCCTACAACCACTAGCTGGTTGGCTGCTCCGAGAGAAACTGACACTTGTCATTTGAGAGCAACCCATCCTCCGAGGACTTTGAGCGAAAATCATCGAGTGAGGAAAAACCCAAACCCAAACACCTACAAACCCAAAGTGATTGAGCATCACTGAAGAGATTGATCCTGCGTGGATCCGACGCTTGTTACCTTTGAAGACTGTGCTTCTTCCAGACGGTTAGGCGTCATGGTCTAGAGCATCCAAGAGGAATTGTGGATCGCCGAGTGACCGAAGTCTGTGAAGGTTTGGAAGTCGCCTGAAGACTTACCACGAGTGATTGGACGAGGTCTGTGTGACCTTAGTTCAAGGAGAATACGGTGAGGACTTGGTGTCCTGAGCTGCGTGCTCAGCGACTGGGTGTCCGGGACTGTGTGTCCTCGAGTTTAAATACTCAGCCGCTCCAACCAGACGTACAACTGAGACAACAGTTGGAACTGGTCTACCAAATCATTGTCTTCACCAACCTTACTGGTTCTATTTCCTCAACTCTTTCATTTCTTCATTACTGTGTTGAATGATTGTTCATATATGTGTTTGAAGACTTTGACTGAAGACTTTCTCAATTTCCTCAGTTCAATTTCTCCAGTCTGTTTGTCTTCATCTTGTGTTATCCTGTGTTTACGCTTTCTGTACTCTGTTTTTGTCTTCATTTCATCATGATGACTATGTGTCTATTCTGTCATGCTTACTTCTGAGTACTTATTCCGCTGCAAGTAGTTCTTCGCTAAGGAATTTCCTCACCGGCAAATTCCTTAGTGAAGAATTCATCAAAATCGCCTATTCACCCCCCTCTAGTCGATATAACGCACTTTCAGGTTTGCTGGCTTGTTCGGGGTGCCATGAATTTGGCACGAGCATTCATGTATGCGGTCCAGACTGGATGGTCCCTGATTGTTTCTTTCGAACGGATTTTTCCGCTGACCGGATTTGGATCCGCTGAATCCAGCGTTGACTGCCGTGTCTTCAGTGTTGTCGCCTTTATTCCGTCGCTTATGTCTGTTGCGCCGTGGATTGCCGTTATTCTCTCGGACATCCGAGGTGCCGGAATGTGGCGTGGTGCTACTGCGAGCTAACCAGCTGTCCTCGCCTGCGCAAAAGCGGGTCATTAGTGTCGTGAGGGCCGCCGTGGACTTGGGTTTTTCATGGCCGAGGTGTCGAGCGAGCCACTCGTCACGGATATTATGCTTAAAGGCCGCTAGGGCTTCAGCGTCCGGACAATCGACTATTTGGTTCTTTTTAGTTAGGAACCGAGTCCAGAATTTCCTGGCTGACTCTCCGGGCTGTTGAGTAATGTGGCTCAAGTCATCGGCGTCTGGTGGTCGCACGTATGTGCCCTGGAAGTTGTTGAGGAACGCCTCTTCCAGGTTTTCCCAACTGCCAATGGAATTTGCCGGCATGCTGTTTAGCCAGTGCCGGGCAGGTCCTTTGAGCTTAAGGGGAAGATATTTGATGGCGTGCAGATCGTCTCCGCGGGCCATGTGAATGTGGAGAAGGAAATCTTTGATCCATACTGCGGGGTCTATTGTGCCATCGTATGATTCGATGTTTATGGGTTTGAACCCTTCTGGGAATTCATGATCCATCACTTCATCAGTGAAGCAGAGGGGGTGTGCAGCGCCTCTATGCCGGGCTATGTGTCTACGCAGTTCGAATGAGTCTGGGTGGCTGTATTCAGCCCGACCGGACTTGTTCATAGTGTATCCGGCGTGACGATCATCATCTCGTGTTGGGGCGCGCCCCCGCGATCCGTAGATCGATCTTGGCTGTCCTGCTTTGTTTTCCAGTATGTCTTGCAGGTCTTGCCTATTGCCCCGGGCTGTAGTTTATTGACGTGGGGGTATGGGCTGGTATTCGGGTTGATATGCCGTTTTATCCTGGCCACGAGGTGGCCGGTCAGCCGTGTGGCGCTCGAGTCCATATTCCTCAGCTGCCAGGACTTCAGTCCATCTGTCTGTGAGCAGGTCTTGATCAGCTTGGAGCTGCTGCTGCTTCTTTTTCAGGCTCCTCGCAGTGGCCATGAGCCGATAGTTAAAGCGCTCCTGCTCCACGGGGTCCTCAGGCACGCCGAACTCGTCGTCGCCGAGGCTAATCTCGTCTTCGGAGGGGGGCATGTAGTTGTCCTCCTCCGGATATCCGTCCGTCGCCTGTTCATCTGGGCTAACCTGCCCGTCTTCCTGCTCTGCCTGCTCGAAGGCAGTCTAATCAGAGTTGTATTCATCTTCGGCACCATTTGGATTGTTTTCGTCTCCTGTGCCAGTATTGCTGTGGCGGGGCTTGGAGCGACGTCGACGACGCCCATGCTTTGCTTTCTTCCCTGAGGGGTTATCCTCCTTTGCCTCATCGCCATTGGTTTCCTTCGGAGCGTCCACCATATATATATCATATGAGGAGGTGGCTATCCACCGCCCCTTGAGCGGTGGTTCATGTTCTTCTCCTGCATCGTCGTCCATACCGTCGATGTCTTCGGAGTCGAAGTCAAGCACGTCGGTTAAATCGTCGACCGTGGCAATGAAGTGGGTGGTGGGTGGGCAACAAATTCCTTCGTCGCCTGCTTCCCACTCGAGCCGGACATAGTTCGGCCAAGAGTCTCCTGACAAAGAGAGAGACTTTAACGAGTTCAGCACGTCGCCAAAGGGCGAGTGCTGGAAGATATCCGCAACGGTGAACTCCATTACCGGAGCCCAACCAGGTTCGGCCGACACGGGAGTGCGCGGACTGGAACCTACAGCCGGATACGAGTCCGGGGGTCCGGTGTCACAGGCTTCTTTGGGGGTGAGGCCTGTGTTCGGCTCTACCGCTGATGAGTGTGCGGCCTGTGGGGTGGGGCCCATCCACCCATCCTTGGGCAACACAATCTGCTCCAGATTTAGGTCCGGGGCTCCTGCAGGGGCGATATCCCGAGCATTGTCCGACAGCAGGTCTAAACCGTGCTCATCGTGATTGTTCAGCGCTCCTGGCGCAGGCCCGAACACGTTGAAGATCAAGTCTCCATGGATATCGGCCGTGTAGTTCAGGTTTCCGAATCTGACCTGGTGGCCAGGGGCGTAGCTGTCGATCTGCTCTAGTTGGCCAAGCGAATTGGCCCGTAGTGCGAAGCCGCCGAACACGAAGATCTGTCCGGGGAGAAAAGTCTCACCCTGGACCGTGTTGTTGACGATTGAAGGAGCCATCAAGCCTTGCAGCGACGACATAGAGGAACTTTCAATGAAAGCACCAATGTCGGTGTCAAAACCGGCGGATCTCGGGTAGGGGGTCCCGATCTGTGAGTCTTAGGCTAATGGTAACAGGAGGCAAGGGACACAATGTTTACCTTGGTTCGGGCCCTCTTGATGGAGGTAAAACCCTACTTCCTGCTTGAATGATATTGATGATATGGGTATTACAAGAGTTGATCTACCACGAGATTGTAGAGGCTAAACCCTAGAAGCTAGCCTATGATGATTATGATTGTGATTGTCCTTCTGAGGACTAAACCCTCCGGTTTATATAGACGCGGGAGGGGGCTAGGGTTTACACGGAGTCGGTTACAAAGAAGGAAATATAATATCCGGATCGCAAAGCTTGTCTTCCACGCAAAGGAGAGTCCCATCTGGACATGGGACGGAGTCTTGAGTCTTGTATCTTCACGGTCCAACAGTCCGGCCAAAGTATATAGTCCGGCTGTCCAGATACCCCCTAATCCAGGACTCCCTCACCCCTCAGCAGGGAGCGCGGCAGGAGCTGGGTCGCCTATTAGGATCTCGAGCACGGTGCTCAGCGTCTTGGAGGGAAGCGAAGTCACTTGAAGCCTGATGGGATCCTTGGGGCCCGTGAAGGTCCACATTGGGTGCGAATAGCACTGGAGCGGCGAGATCCACTGCCGAATGAACTCCCTTGCCACCATCAGCGTCATCGCCCCCGCCTTCTTCAGCTTGGCCAGCCTGGCTCGGACGCGCCCAAGCCGCCGGTCAGTTAGCTCCACGTGCCCCCAGCCGGAGCTCGGGGCTACCGGCGCACACAGAAGGAGAAGCAGGGGGCCGAGGACGGCGGCATCCACGTATACCCACCGCTTTCGGAACCCCTTTACGTCCGTGCGAAGCGTGAAGTCGATGCTAGAGCCGGCCTTCGCTGCCACCGCCTGGAACGACACGCATCTAGAGTGTTGCCGGCCATCGACAAGATGGAGCGAGAAGAAGTGGCGGAGCAAGGCCACGTATGGGGCAATTCCCAAGAGGGCCTCCATCGTCTTCCTGGATCTGGTAGTGCGAAAGCACGACATTAAAGAAATCAGAGAAAGGAGGGATCAGGTTGGCCGGGAGGGCGTGAAGATGAAAAGGAATTTTGGTGGCTCCCATGTCCATCAAGGCTCGAGAGACAGGCTAGACCTTCGTCGCCTTCCACTCGTTGGAATTGGCCATGCGGGACAAGCGTAGCTTGTCAAACCCTTCCTGGTTGATCACTATCGACTGGTCCAATGCAGGCTCCAACCCCGGCGAGGGCTCTTCAGGCGTGGCGGACTCCCCCCTCTTCTTCAACCTTGGAGCCATAGTTGCGGAGGAAGACTGGCGGGGTGTGGCGTCTGGAGAAGGGTGCACAAGCTCACAAGGGAAAAAGGGAACAGAGGATGAGCGCGGCGGGCAATGATGGCAAGACCGCGTTTCCAACAGGCAGTTGTCAAATCAGACGGTTGCCAAGGCAACATGGGGAAGCGGATATGCCCACGTCTTATCTGGTGCCATGCGTCGACTCAGCCCATAGGCGATTGGGGCCCACAGCGCTCCGTGCTTGCCCTTTGGCTTCGCCTCGAAGCCAAGTACGGGTGTGCCTTGGGCCCGGAGGCTACTGTTGGCGTTCTAGGAACCAGGGTACCCAAACTTGCCTGCCTGCGGCCCACAACGTGGCTCCATCGATGGCCTAGTACGACCCATCTTCAGCATCGATAAGACAAGACCCTCGCGAGGGGACAAGCCTCGCGAGGTGGACGACATCAAGACCTCCTGAAGGAGCGGCCTCACCAGGCGGCCTCCTGAGGAGCAGAGATTTCTACGCAAGAACTCACCTCATGAGGCAGAGGTGACGCCAGCCATGACGACCAAGGCCAGGTGCGCTCCAACGGGCGTAGAGCGGCAGGTTTCCTCTTTGGTGCTAAGGAGGCAGGTGCAGGTGCAGAGTCCCAAGGAATCAACCAAAGGTTACCGAATGCGTGCAACAAGACCAGGACCGCCAAAATGACAGGATGGATGTCATCATCGAGCCCACCACGACGTCGCGATCAAAAGATTTGCAGGCGAAGTCAACCTTTCGTTAGGATAAGATGTCCTACTTGTCCCCTTTCAAAATTGGCCATTGTGGGATCCCTTCCCGCCTAAGTTTTGGGGGAAGAGGACGAGACCACTATATATATAGCCTAGCCACCACCATAGAAGGGATCGGACCCCCAGAGACCGAACCCCTAGAGATCATCACAAGAACAAGCCTCCCGAGGCTGTTCTTTCCCTTGTACTAGTTCATCCTCAGCCCCCACGAGGCTAATACACCACAAAGTAGGAGTAGGGTTTACACCGCAAGGTGGCCCAAACCTGGGTAAACTGCCGTGTCCATTTCCTTCCTATTCATAGAGCTAGATCGCGAGAGCAGCGAGTCGATCGGCTAGAGAGGTTGAGTTCTTCGCACACACCTCAGAGTTCGAACCTTTCTTGGGTCTGCGGAACCCGGATTCCGACAGCATAGCTAAGGTGAAATCTGGGAAAGTGTTGTCTTCCTTTGCATCTGCATTCTCCATCATTGTTCATCGTGGTAGTATGATGTGTTGTCAGGATCCTTGGCACGGATCTTGGTAAGATCTTGATGAATATGGGAATGCTCAAGTCCTTGAAAGCACGCTCAGTCATTAGGTTATGTCGTTGGTATCAATTGGAATGTGCCTTCCAATTGTCGAGTTACTCTATAACGATAGTTTCCTTTCCAACTGAGTATGCCAGTCTTTCGAATTCCTTCAAACGATAAATTGTGAATAACCTCATGGTGGTATGAAGAGTTTCAATGATCCATGTATCAAAAGTAATTTGTTTTGCCGCTTAAGGGAATAATTCTACGAGTCACCTTCCCTAAGGTACCCCGTTAAGGAGACATGGCAATTAACTCTCGCTACTTTGAAACCCATGTACCATCTTACTTAAGCATGGAATTGCAGCCTACCAACTGAACCTTCATCATCTGCCTTTCCATCACCCCTGATATGTGTTATGTGTCTCAACTCGAGAGATGTTCTAATGTCTCATGATGTCTGCTAGAACTACGTCGGTATTTCTCCAAAGAGGAAGGGATGATGCAGCACAGCGACAGTAGTATTTCTCTCAGTGAAGAGACCAAGGTTATCGAACCAGTAGGAGAGCCACAGAACACAACGTAAACAGCCCCTGCACACAAATAACAAATCCTCGCAACCCAACTATTAAAGGGTTGTCAATCCCTTTCGGGTAACTGCGCCAGAAATTGGCACAGAGACAGAAGAAAGTTATAATAGATTGGATAAATAGATCGCAAATAAAATAAAGTGCAGCAAAGTATTTTTGTATTTTTGGTTTAATAGATCTGAAAAATAAAAGCCAAAAAAAGACTGCGAAGGAAAATATATTAAAGAAGAGACCCGGGGGGCGTAGGTTTCACTAGTGGCTTCTCTCGAGAAAATAGCAAACTGTGGGAAAACAATTACTGTTGGGCAATTGATAGAACTTCAAATAATCATGACAATATCCAGGCAATGATCATTATATAGGCATCATGTCCAAGATTAGTAGACCGACTCCTGCCTACATCTACTACTATTACTCCACACATCGACTGCTATCCAGCATGCATCTAGTGTATTAAGTTCATGGAGGAACGGAGTAATCCAATAAGACCGATGTCATGATGTAGACCAAATATATTTATGTAGAAATAGACCCCATCTTGTTAACCTTAATAGCAACGATACATACGTGTCGTTTTACCTTCTGTCACTGGGATCAAGCACCGTAAGATCGAAGCCATCACAAAGCACTTCTTCCCATTGTAATAAAAATAGATCAAGTTGGCCAAACAAAACCCAAATATGAGAAAAGAAATATGAGGCTATAATCAATCATGCATATAAGAGATCAAAGAAGACTCAAATAACTTTCATGGATAAACACGTAGATCTAATCATAAACTCAAAGTTCATCGGATCCCAACAAACACACCGCAAAAAGACTTACATCATATGGATCTCCAAAATACTATTGTATTGAGAATCAAGAGAGAGAGAGAGAGAGAGAGAGAGAGAGAGAGAGAGAGAGAGGAAGCCATCTAGCTACTAACTACGGATCCGTAGGTCTACAGAGAACTACTCATGCATCATCGGAGAGGCACCAATGGACATGATGAACCCCTCCGTGATGGTGTCTAGATTGGATCTGGTGTTTCTGGAACTTGCGGCGGCTGGAATTGATTTTCGTTGACTCCCCTAGGGTTTCTGGAATATTGGGGGTATTTATAGAGCAAAGAGGTGGTGCGGGAGGCCACCAAGGTGGGCATAACCCACCTGGGCGCGCCTGGGCCCCTAGGCATGCCCTGGTGGGTTGTGCCCCCCTCAAGGCACCCCTCTGGTACTTCTTCGGCCCATCTTGTGTCTTCTAGTCCTGAAAAAATCCACAAAAAGTTTTGCTGCGTTTGGACACCGTTTGGTATTGATTTGATGCGATGTAAAAAACAAGCAGAAAACAACAACTGGCACTGGGCACTATGTCAATAGGTTGGTACCAAAAATTATATAAAATGATTGTAAAACATCCAAGAATGATAACATAACAACATGGAACAATAAAAAATTATAGATACGTTAGAGACATATCAGCATCCCCAAGCTTAATTCCTGCTCATCCTCGAGTAGGTAAATGATAAAAACAGAATTTTTGATGTGGAATGCTGCCTAACATGTTCATCACATATTCTTTTCTTTGTAGCATGGATATTTGGACTTTTATATGGTTCAAAGCAATAGTCTAGTTTTGACATGAAGACTTTAATACTCAAGCATATCAAAAAGCAACCATGTCTTTCAAAATATCAACACTAAAGCAAGTTATCCCTAGCCCATTATGCTCAGTCATTGATCCATTCATGAAACACACTAGAATACTAGTCACACCGAATGCTCAAGTACGATCATAGTGCCCCTTAGTTGGTGCTTTATAAGAGATGATGGAGACTCAAGTAAAAAATAAAAATTGCATAAAGTAAAAGAAAGGCCCTTCATAGAGGGAAGTAGGGATTTGAAGAGGTGCCAGAGCTGAAAGCAAAATTGAGAGATAATTTTTTTGGGAGGCATAATTTTCCCAACAACGAAAACGACTTAGAGTTCCAAACACTTTCCATGCTAGATATATCATAGGTGGATCCCATACGAAAAATAAAGTTTATTCCTTTTTCCACCATACTTTCACTTTCCATGGCTAACCGTATCCACGGGAGCCCTCCATACCAATACTTTCCAAGGAATTTATTATTTGACAACATAAAGTAAATTCATTTTTCATTTCGGGACTAGGTATCCCTAATACCTTTGTCGTAATCTCATGCAATGACAAGTGAATAAACACTCACAGTGAGAATAACACATCTAGCATGGAAAACATCAGCCACCCCTCACCGCCTCACGAGCGGTACGGGCACACAAAAGAGAAATTTATTTTGAAAATTAGAGATGGCACATACAAATTTGCTTAGAACGACACAGAAATACGTATATAGGTAGATATAGTGGACTCATATGGCAAAACTGGTTTAAAGGGTTTTGGATGCACAAGTAGTGATCATACTTAGTGCAAAATGAAGGCTAGCAAAAGGATTGAGAAACGTCCAACCAAGAAACGAAAAATCTCGTAAGTGAGCATTAAGCATAACTAACACCGAATAATGCACCGCAAGTAGGATGTAATTTCATTGCATAATTATCGACTTCCGTGCTTGCATAGGGAATCACAAACCTTAACACCAATATTCATACTAAAGCATAATTACTCATCAACATGACTCACATATCATATCGTCAGATCTCAAAACCATTACAAAGAACCAAGTTTATTTTCTCCAATGATCTTCATGAAAGTTTTTATTATATCCTCCTTGGATATCTATCACTTTGGGACTAATTTCATATGTTTCTTTTAATAAGCTCAAATAAATATAAGTGAAGAACATGAGCATAATATTTATTTCTCTCAAAATAATCTAGGTGAAGCAAGAGAGAATTTCTTAAACAAATTACTAACTCCCAAATAAATCTAAGTGAAGCATGAGAGCATTTCTTCAAAAATAAAAAGCACACCATGCTCAAAAAGATATAAGTGAAGCACTAGAGCAATTCCCTGGCTCTAAATTTTGAAGTGAAGCATAGGAGCAAGCATAGCATAATTTTTGGCTCTCTCAAAAATTTGTGTCCAGCAAGGATTCAAGACTTGAAACACAAAGCAAAACAAGCAAAGACTCATATCATACAACACGCTCCAAGCAAAACTCATAATATGTGACGAATAAAAATATAGCTCCAAGTAAAATACCGATAGTTAGAACAAGGAGGGGATGCCACTCGGGGCATCCCCAAGCTTAGTTGCTTGATACTTCTTGAATATTATATTGGGGTGCCTAGGGAATCCCCAATATTAGCCTTTTTTTATCCATATTCCTTCATCCATCGTAATATCACCCAAAACTTGAAAACTTCAATCACACAAAACTCAACAAAAACCTTGGTGAGACCCGTTAGTATAAGAAAGCAAAACCACTACTATAAGTATTGTTGCAAACCCATTCATATTTTATTTTTTAAATTATATCTACTGTATTCCAACTATTCCAGGGCAAAAATTCTTCAAATAAAACCATAGAATCATCAAAACAAGCACACAACGCAAAGAAAATAGAATGTGTCAAAAACAGAACAGTCTATAGAAATCTGGAAAGTTCGAATACTTATGTAACTCCAACAATTCTGAAAAATTAGGACAACATGAGGAATTTGTTTATTAATCTTCTGCAAAAATAATCAACTCAAAATCACTCTTCCGTTAAAAAGGAGAATTATTTTCGTAAGCGCAAAAGTTTCTGTTTTTCAGCAAGATCAAATCAACTCTCACCCAAATCCCAAAGGCTTTGCTTGGCACAAACACTAATTTAAACCACAAAAACGCATCTAATCACATGCATAATTGGGTATTTTATTGAAAACAGCAAGAAAACCAAAAGCAAAAAGATACAAGTTATTTTGCCTCCCAACGAGCGCTATCGTTTTACGCTCCTAGCCAGGCATAAGATTTCAATGAAGCTCACATGAAATACTGTAATTGAAACACGAAGAGGGCATCATGTAACATGTGAAAAACAAATTTAAGTCTAACATACTTCCTATGCATAGGCATTTTATAAGCAAATAAATTATCAAGACAAGAAATAAAACATTGACAATCTCAACATACCGAGAGGTAATTTAGTAACATGAAAATTTCTACAACCATATTTCCCTCTCTCATAATAATTACATGTGGGATCATATTCAAATTCAATAAAATATCTATCACATAACATATTCTCTATATGATCCACATGCATGCAAAGTTGACACTCTTCCAAATAGTGGGATTATCATCAAATAAAGTCATGACCTCTCCAAACCCACTTTTATCAAAAAAGTCATAAGATTGATAATTCTCCAAAGTAGTGGGATCATTAATACCTAAAGTTGACACTATTCCAAACCCACTTTTAATATTATCACAAGCATATTCATCATGAGGTTTAAATAAATTTTCAAGATCATAAGAAACATTATCACCCCAATCATGATCATTGCAATAAGTAGTGGACATAGCAATATTAGCATCCCCAAGCTTGGGGCTTTGCATATTATTAGCACAACTGAAGTTAATAGTATTTATAATAACATCATTGCAATCTTCCTTTTCATCGAACGAGCTATCATGAATCACTTTATAATTTTCTTCTTTTAGCACTTCATCATAAATTTTAGATTCATAAATCTCAAGCAAAACTTCATAGAGATGATCTAGTGAACTCAATTCACTAGCAATGGGTTCATCATAATTGGATCTCTTGAAAAAATATTAGCAAGTGGATGAGGATCCATATCAATAGAATTTTAGCAAGCGAAGATGCAAGCAAACATAAGGCACATGGCAACACAAGCAAGCATGAGATCCGACGAGAAAAAGGCAAACGAAAAAGAGGGGCAAATAAAATGGCAATTTTTTGTGAAGTGTGGGAGAGGAAAATGAGAGGCAAATGGAAAATAATGTAAATTGCAAGGAGATGAGATTTGTGATTAGGAATCTGGTTGATGTTGATTATGTCTCCCCAGCAACGGCGCCAGAAATTCCTTTTCATGTCTGCTAGAACTCGTCAGTATTTCCCCAAAGAGGAAGGGATGATGCAGCACAGGGATGGTAGGTATTTCCCTCAGTGATGAGACTAAGGTTATCGAACCAGTAGGAGAACCACGCAAGACAACGTAAAACAACCCCTGCACACAAATAACAAATTCTCGTAACCCAACGTGTTAAAGGGGTTGTCAATCCATTTCGGGTAATGGCGCCAGAAATTGGCACGGAGACGAAAGAAAGTTGTAATAGATTGGATAAATAGATCGCAAATAAAATAAAGTGCATCAAATTATTTTTGAATTTTTGGTTTAATAAATCTATAAACAAAAGCAAATAAAAATTGATCGCAAAGGCAAATATATTAAAGAAGAGACCCAGGGGCCGTAGGTTCCACTAGTGGCTTCTCTCAAGAAAATAGCAAACAGTGGGGAAACAATTACTGTTAGGCAATTGATAGAAGTTCAAATAAACATGACGATATACAGGCAATGATCATTATATTAGCATCACTTCTAGGATTAGTAGACCGACTCCTACCTGCATCTACTACTATTACTCCACACATCGACTGCTATCCAGCATGCATCTAGTGTATTAATTTCACGGAAAAATGGAGTAATGCAATAAGAATGATGACATGATGTAGACAAGATCTATTTTTGTAGAAATAGACCCCATCTTGTTATCCTTAATAGCAACGATACATACGTGTGATTTCCCCTTCTGTCACTGGGATCAAGCACTGTAAGATCGAACCCATCACAAAGCACCTCTTCCCATTGCAAGATAAATAGATCAAGTTGGCCAAACAAAACCCAAATATCGGAGAAGAAATATGAGGCTATAATCAATCATGCATATAAGAGATCAAAGAAGACTCAAATAACTTTCATGGATAAAAACATAGATCTGATCATAAACTCAAAGTTCATCGGATCCCAACAAACACACCGCAAAAAGACTTACATCATATGGATCTCCAAGAGACCATTGTATTGAGAATCAAGAGAGAGAGAGAGAGAGAGAGAGAGAGAGAGAGAGAGGAAGACATCTAGCTACTAACTACGGACTCATAGGTCTACAAAGAACTACTTACGCATCATCGAAGAGGCACCAATGGACATGATGAACCCCTCCATCATGGTGTCTAGATTGGATCTAGTGTTTCTGGAACTTGCGGCGACTGGAATTGATTTTCGTTGACTCCCCTAGGGTTTCTGTAATATTGTGGTATTTATAGAGCAAAGAGGCGGTGTAGGAGGCCACCGAGGTGGGCATAGGCCACCTGGGCATGCCTGGGCCCCCAGGCGCACCCTGGTGGGTTGTGCCCCCTCGGGGCACCCCTCTGGTACTTCTTCGGCCCATCGTGTGTCTTTTGGTCCAGAAAAAATCCACAAAAAGTTTCGCTGCGTTTGGTATTGATTTCCTGCGATGTAAAAAACAAGCAGAAAACAACAACTGGCACCGGGCACTGTGTCAATAGGTTAGTACCAATAAATGATATACAATAATTGTAAAACATCCAAGAATGATAATATAACAGCATGGAAAAATCTAAAATTATAGATACGTTGGAGACGTATCATCTTACTCCATGAGTTGATCTTGAGTTGCTCGATCTTCAAGAAGATCAATTCCTGTAGAGTTTCTTTCTGTCGTCATCGTGGTGGACAGAGATCTCAAAAGTAAAGACATCAAGATTGATATGATGCAATGAATCAACGTCTTCGAGAAGGTAGTCAGATCGGGAAGGTTGTGTTAGTTTGTGACCCCCTTTCCTCTTACCTCACGTCCTGAATCTCGGGACGAGATTCTTGTTTAGGGGGGGGTGATTTGTCACATCCCTAGTTTATTGCTTGCGAATAGTTGCCTTAGTGAGTATCATCATGCATCATGTTAATTCAAAGAAATTGGAATTGAGGAATATTTGGAAGCCTTAGGAAATCGAAATAAAAGAAGGGCAAGAACCCTAAAAATTTCATTCAAAGATACCAAAAGGTCCTTCTTTGAAGTTTGATAATTTTGGCAAGGGTTTTGATCCCAACCAAAAATAGTGAACATTTTTGAGGAATTATTTAGGCTTTGAATTTAAATCAATATTCTATTTGAGTTTGGATTTATATTGATAATATTTAGAATATAAATTCAAAATAACCTGAAAGAATTTATGTGCATTTGGAAATGTCCAAATGAGCAAAACAAAATATACTCAGAGGTGTTTGGCACTTATTTGAATTTTTCTTAAGTTCAAAACAATGGCAAATGAATTAAATGAAAACGAAAAACAGAAACTAAAACACACAGAGAGAGAGAAAAGTGCCAAACCCACTTGCCTAACTGGGCCGGCCCACCTGGCCCGTGCCAGTCACCCCCTACATCTGCTAGTAGGTAGAGGGAGACAATGCACGACCACCGAGCACGCCATGCAGCTCCCCGCCTGCCTGTGTCCCCCTAAGCTAGCGCGACGCCTCGAAGGGCCTCCTCGATGCTGCCTCGCCCCCCTCTACACCACTCTCCCCCACTCTCTCTCGCCCCCGCCATGGCCGCCGCTGCCACGCGCGCCGCCTTGAAAACCGCCGCCACCACCGCGTGTCCACGAGTGTAACGCCCCGAGACCGATGCGCTAGATGTCTTCCAGTTATTCATCGTCGTTGCCATGTCATTCGCTTGAGTGTTGCACTTTGCCATGTTATCATGTGCATTTCATCTGCATGCTTTTCAAAACTTGTATCCGTCCGGGTCTCCCAGTTCTCTCGGTTGTCCGTTTTGAGCCCAACCACAATCGCATGCACCCGCGACACCTCTGAAATATTATTTTTCAAGTGGCATAAAAATATTCTCGGAATGGGTTGAAAGTTGGCGTGCGGTCTTATTATAGTGTAGGTGGACCACCTGCCAAATTTCGTCGCATTCAGAGTCCGTTTGATAGCCCAACCGTTAAACATATAGCCGCGACATAGCCGGTTTATTCGTTGGGCGTTTTCGGTTTCCGGAAACATTTTCGTGCTGCATTCCTCCTTTCTCCTCTCAGCCCAACCCTCCTACACATCCCACCTAGCCCAACTACCTACCCTCTCTCGCCGGAGCCGTCCGATCAAGATTGAACGGCTCCGAAACGGAGCAAAACCCCCTAACCCTAGCCCCCTGCTATTTGTAGACCCCCTCGTGCCATTTTTGGCCTAAACCCAACCCCCTTCCCTTCCCTAACCTCCCAACCGCCCCCTCCTCGGAATCAGCGCCGCTCCAGCCGCGTGCCGCCACTTGTCATGCTTCCAATGGTCGTGCCGCCACCCAGCCATCACCCTAGCCAATGGGCAGCCGCCACATCGCCCCGCGTCGCCTGGCATCCTCCCCGCTGCCGTGGCCCGCACATGCCCGAAAAGGCCGGCCAATCCCATCGCCCCCCCGAGCCCGCGCACGCCACCTATCGCTGCTCCCCACCACCCGAGCTCCTCCGCCGCCGCTCGCCGGACGACACCACCACACGATCCCGCTCCCTCGCCTACCTCTCCAGCCCTGAGCGTCCCGCGCCGGCGCCCGGCCGCCCGCCGCCACCGCCTCGCTGCCCCGCCGCCATCCTGCACCGTGCCGCCTGGAGCTCGCTGCCGCCATGGGAGGGCCTGCCTCCTCTTCGTAGTCCTCCCCTGCCCGGATCTGGGGAGATCCGTCCGGATCTTGTGCGCCCCGCCCTGCCAGGGCCGTCCGCCGGTGCCCTCGCCTCGCCGCCGCCGTTGACCCAGGTCCTGGACGGCCCCGTCCCAGATCCACCGGATTCTGTGAACCAATCACCATCCCCGCGCCGTACCGCTTCGTCCCGCTGGACCTCTCCGTCCACTTTGCCCGGGGTGAAATTTTCATCAAGTCCCCAGAAAAATCATCTCATGTGTGCATCTTGTGTAGACCATAACTTTGTGGATGTTGATCCGAATTGAGTGTATGATATGTCAAAAATGTTCATCTCTGGATGCTCATCAAGATGGTTGTTGTTGCATGCTTGTTTGAGTTAATCTTGATGCAGTTATAATCGTTGCAAAAGTGTTAAGTGCTTTTAACTGCTGAAAATGGTTATAACTTGTCATTTTGTCATTTTTATATCTTTTTGTGTGACTTTCTTTTGAGCATCATGTCAACATGCTTTAGGAGCATAATCATGCCATCTTTGCAGTGGTGCACTCTATTTATTTTGATATGCCCTGTGGTGAGTGCATCAAGCTTGTGAAGTTGGCTACTTGCTGTTAATGTTCTTCTAAGTCTGAATCTGTTATATCATGTTGCGATGTTTGCTTGATGCTACCATCAAATCCATGCATAATATGGAGATGACTAGTTGACTTGTTTTGATTTCAATGTTATTCTCTATCATGCCATGCCTTTTTATGCCTTATATAAGTCCTGTAGCACATGTCTTCATTGCCATGAACTTGCCTAGATGTTCCAGTTTTCTGTTAACTTCATGATGCCATGTTGTGAGCTTGTTATTAGTTAATATATGCCTCTTATGGAGATGCTCCAATTACAGGATTTGAAGTATGTTATGATTAATTTGTCCACATGCCATGTTTGATAATTTTGGACTTCATATGAACTCTATTCCAACCTTGCAAACATGCTATGATAATGTTGTTGTTTTACACTTGCTGAAACTGTTACAACATTCAAACGTCTTGATGGTTCCCACTAATCCATGAGTCATATGCATATGATACCTTGATGTTATTTGCTCTTTGTTATGTTTAATGTGATGCCATGCCCTTGGTTTCTATGTATAGTTGCTGTAGAATCCTTGTTTCATGCCTCCAATATGTCATCATATTAAGTCTGCTCTTGTATATGCCCTATTTTTCACTGTCATGAATCTGTGTTATAAATTTGCTTCTTGCATTGATCACCTTGGTTTAATCTTGATGCCTATGTACCTGAACCTTAATGATATTTGAAGAATGTTATCTATACTTCAAGTGCATGTCAAGTGTGTTGCCATATGGTTCCTGTAGCGTGTTGTTTTGATGTTTGCAAAGTGCCTACTTGCTGTTTTGGACTGATTGTTGTTATGACTTGTTTTGAGTGTATGTGTTGAATTGTTGCTCCGTTTTCGTCATTCTATATCTTGTTTAGAATTGCATGTAGTTTCATAATATCTTGTTGCGTCCATGTTTGGAGTGTGTTTGCTTGATGTTTGAATGCATTTTGCATCAATGTCATGTTTAACTTGTTGTAACGCCCCGGATTCGATGCGCCAGGTGTCTGCCAGTTATTCGCCGTCGTTGCCATGTAATTTGCTTACGTGTTGAATTTTGCCATGTCATCATCTGCATATCATCCACATGTTTTTCAAAACTTGCATCCGTTTGGGTTCTCCCGGTTCTCTCCATTGTCCGTTCGGAGTCCAGACCTCTCGCGCATGCCCCGTCGCCCCTCTCAGGCCTTGTTTTCATGTGAGGGTGTTAAAATTCTCGGAATGGCCCGAGGTTTGCCAAGCGGCCTTGGTATACCACCGGTAGACCGCCTGTCAAGTTTCGTGCCATTGGGAGGTCGTTTGATACTCCAACGATTAACCGCGTAGCCCGAAACCCCCCTTTCTCTTTGCAGCCCAACACACTTCCAAAGTGGCTCAAAACCCATCTAAGTCTCTTCCATGCTCTCGGTCGTTCGATCACGATCGCGTGGCCGAAAACCGCTCCTCATTTGGACTCTCCTAGCTCCCCCTACCTATATAAACACCCCTCTCTCGAAATTCGCGGATCACTCCCTGTCCAAACCCTAGCCTCTTCCTGCTCCTGCCGCTGGACGTGTCCACCCCGGCCGGACACGTCCGCCCCGCTTCTCCCGGCCAACCGCGTGGTGCCACGTGGCCTCCCCTCCGCCTCCGCCGTCGGGCCCGCCCGGCCCGCAGCCGGCCCGCGCGGCGCCGCAGCCGCCTCCCGTTGGCCGCCCGGCTCCCGCCGACGTCCTCCGTCGCTGTCCGTCCCCGCCTCCGGCCGGCAAGCCACCGGCGCCCCGCCCGCTCGACCCCGCTGCAGTCCTCACCTCCGGTCGCGCGCCGCCCGACCTCGCCGGTGCCCCGCCGCCATGCGCTGCCTCCTCCCCTGCTCAAGCTCCGCTGCCGCCGAGGTCGCCGCCTCCTCGTCGCCTCCCTGCCTCCCCGTCGCCGGAGCCCAGTCCCCGCGCTGCCTCCTCTCGTCCGGTGGCCAGATCCAGCCAAGGCTCGCCGGATCCGGGGCCCGAGGAGCCGCCCGCCTTCCAAGGCTCACCGGAGCGTGCAGCCCGCCGGCGTCGACCTTCCTCCGCGTTGGCCCGGCCCGATCTCCCCTTTGACTCTGTTCACCCGAGGAGGCCCCATGTTGCCGCGCCGGCACGCTGACCTCGCCGCCATTGACCTCTCAGCCGCCACGGGCTTTGTCTGCTCCTCTGTCCGCGTTGGACATGTCCGGAGGAGCCCGGACATGTCCGTCTAGCCAACCCCCGTCGAGGTCTAAATTTTCCCCAAGTCCCTGAGAATTTTGACATTATCATGCCATGTTCATCGCATCATAACTCTGTGCATGTAGCCCATTTTGTGCGTGTAATATGTCAAAATGTTCGTTGTGAGATGCTCTACATTTCATTCCATTGCACCATGTTCATTTGAGCTCAGATTGATGCCTGAATCATCGTTGCAAGAGTGCTACATGATGTTGTCTGCTGTCTGTTATCAGAACATGTTCATTTATCATTTTTTCCATGTTTGATGTGTGCATCCTATGAGCATGAGCTCTACATGTGTTTTGAACTACATCATGCCATCTTGACAGAGGTGTTTGCCATGTATTTTTGTGATCAATGTGGTGACTAGAACAAGCATGCAAACTAGGCTTCGTGATGTTGCTGATTTTAGTCCCTGTTCTGCTGTTATTTTGATGCCATGTAAACTTGATGCTACAGAGAGATCCTTGCATATTTTGAGATACTTCAGTAATGATGTTTTGAACATAGGGTTATTCTCTAGCCATTCATGCCCCTGTTTGCAATTATGGAGTAGTCTAGCATGTCATTTTGTTGCTCTACTTTTGCTATAAAATGTTCCCTGGCAGATTGTTTACATGTTATTCAATTTTTCCAAGGTTGTTGTAGTTGATACTTGCATGCTATGAACTTGTTCTTGCCTTGTTTAGTTTCATAAACATGTCTTATTGCCGATGCTATGCTTATCTTGTCATGCAATGACTTGTGGTGAGTGAATCGAGCTTGTTAAGTAGGGTACTTGCTGTTACTGTTTTGCTAGGCTGAATCTGTTATTTTGTGATGCTATGTAAACCTGCTGCTACAAGTCATTCTATGCATATTCTGGAGATGTTCACTAAGGGTGTTTTGTTATACATGTCATGCTCTATCCATCCATGCCCCTGGTTGCATTTATGGCCTGATGTAGCTTGTTGTTTCCTTGCTCCAAAGTTTCTAAATAATGTTTTTGTCAGCCTGTTAACATTAAGTTCAGTTGTTGCCATGATTGTTGCTAGTGTTCCATGCACCCTATGAACTTGATATTGCCATGCTTAGCTTCATAAACATGTCTTATTACTGTTGAGTGCCTTGCCATGCCATGTTTTGCTCTGTGGTGCGTGGTACAAGCTCACCAACATGCTTACTTAGCGTTGTTCCTGCCATGTTGGAATCTGTCATATAACTTGCTATGTTTAAATGGGTGCCATCATATCTTCTGACCTTTTTGGCTCATGGTCAGTAAGGGACTTTTGTTCTATGGGTTTAGTAGATTCATGCCATGCCTTTGTTTGGCTTGATATGTTCCTGTAACATGTTGTTTGATAGCTCTAAACAATGCAACCTGATATTATTTTCTGCAAAGTCTGAACTGTTATTATTTGCAATCTTGCCATGTGTATTTGAGCATGTTCTATTGATTTCTGGAGATAGATCAGTGTTCATGTTTTGTTATGATTTACCTGTACATGATGCCCATGTCTTTTGTTTTCATGTTGAGATGCTGTAGCTTATTGTTTTGTTGCTTGCAATATGCCTAGTTGCTGTTTTGGACAGATTGTTGCTATAACTTGTATAGTGTGTGTGTGTGTTGAACCGTTGCTCCGTTTTGAGTGTGCTCTATATGAAACTTGCTTGGTTTTGCATGTAGTTTCATATTATCATGTTGCATCCTTGTTTTGAGGTGTTTGCTTGATGTTTGTATGCATTTTGCAACAATGCCATGTTTAACTTGTTTTGCTCATATCTTCTAGGCCGTAGCTCCGAATTAAATGAACTTTATATGTAACCTGACTAGAATCTCGTGTAGATCATCTTGGTGCATCTTAACTTGCTGTCTAAGAACCCGAACATAAGGTTTATTCAGATCTGGACCAACTACGAAATTTGCATATGAGGACTTACCGGAATTGTTATATGTTGTTCCCGGCCTCATTTAAACTTGATTTGATGTGTTGCTCTTGTTTGCATCATCTCTTGCCATGAGTAGCTTCATGTAGCTTTGTCATGCATCATGCTTGTTGTGCATCATGTCTTGTCTATGTGTGGTGTGTTTACTATGTTGTGTGTTTCTTCTCGATAGTTCTTGTTTCGTTGCGATCGTGAGGATTCGTTCGTCTATGCTTGGTTCGTCTTCGTGGCTTCATCTTCTTCATGGACTCGTTCCTCTTCCTTGCGGGATTTCAGGCAAGATGACCGCTACCTTGGATGCCACTACTATCATTGCTATGCTAGTTGCTTCGTTCTATGGTATGCAGCGTTACCTATCTTTTGCTCATCAAGCCTCCCAAATTGCCATGAACCTCTAACATTTGACACCCTTCCTAGCAAACCGTTGCTTGGCTATGTTACCGCTTTTGCTCAGCCCCTCTTATAGTGTTGTTAGTTGCAGGTGAAGTTGAAGATTGCTCCACGGTGGACAAAATTATGGTTGGGATATCACAATATCTCTTATATTATTATTAACGCATCTATATACTTGGTAAAGGGTGGAAGGCTCGGCCTTATGCCTGGTGTTTTGTTCCACTCTTGCCGCCTTAGTTTCCGTCATACCGGTGTTATGTTCCCGGATTTTGCGTTCCTTACGCGGTTGGGTGATTTATGGGACCCCCTTGACAGTTCGCTTTGACTAAAACTCCTCCAGCAAGGCCCAACATTAATTTTACCATTTACCTCACCACCACCTACTTTTCCCTTGGGAGTCGCTCTCTCGAGGGTCATCTTTATTATAGCCCCCCGGGCCAATGCTTGTCTAAGTGTTGGTCCGAACTAGAGCCCTTTGCAGCGGCCCCTCAGGGAAACTTGAGGTCTGGTTTTAGTTGTACGGATTGCTCATCCGGTGTTGCCCTGAGAACGAGATATGTGCAGCTCCTATCGAGATTGTCGGCGCATCGGGCAGTCTTGCTGGTCTTGTTTTACCATCGTCGAAATGTCTTTAAAACCGGGATTCCGAGTCTGATCGGGTCTTCCTGGGAGAAGGTATATCCTTCATTGATCGCGAGAGCTTATCATGGGCTAAGTTGGGACACCCCTGCAGGGTATAAAGTTTCAAAAGTCGTGCCTGCGGTTATAGGCAGATGGGAATTTGTTAATGTCTGGTTGTAGAGAACTTGACACCAGATCCGAATTAAAACGCATCAACCGCGTGTGTAGCCGTGATGGTCTCTTTTTGGTGGAGTCCGGGAAGTGAACACGGTTTCTGGGTTATGTTTGACGTAAGTAGGAGTTCATGATCACTTCTTGATCATTACTAGTTGACGACCGTTCCGCTTGCTCTCTTCTCGCTCTTATTTGCGTATGTTAGCCACCATATATGCTTAGTCGCTGCTGCAACTTCACCACTTTACCCCTTCCATTCCCTTTAAGCTTTGCTAGTCTTGATACCCATGGTAATGGGATTGCTGAGTTCTCGTGGCTCACAGATTACTACAACAACAGTTGCAGGTACATGTTATGCGATGATCATGACGCGAGAGCGATGTTTGCTTGTTTCGGACTTGTTCTTCTGCTTCTTCTTCGATCATGGGATAGGTTCCAGGTCAGCAGCCAGGGCTAGCAGGGTGGATGTCGTTTGAGTTTCAGTTTGTGTTTCATCCGTAGTCGGATGATGCCCTAATGTAATGTGATGTTGTATTCATGTGGCATTGTATGCCTTTTGTATGTGTCCCTATCTATTTTGTAATGTTGATGTAATGATATCCACCTTGCAAAAGCGTTTCAATATGCGGGTCTATCCTTGGTGGGACCTTCGAGTTCCCTTTGGATAGGGTCGCATATTGGGCGTGACAAGTTGGTATCAGAGCCTCGACCGACCTTAGGAGCCCCCTTGATTGATCATGTAGCTTGGCCGTTGTTGAGTCTAGAAGAAAACTGTTTTCGGAGTTTAGTTATATCGGAGAGTAGGAATTCTTTTTACTCCTCAGCCCCTTTGTCACTCTGGTGAGGAATCTGGACGTAGGTGTTTTGAATTACTCCTCTTTCCCTTCAAATTTTTCTTTAGGTTCACGCAGTGGGTTCTCCGATCGTTGGTTCTTAGCTCTTTTCATCCGGTGCATTTCTCGTCAAGTTGACTCGAGCCTCTTCATCTTTGCCAAGTTCAATCCTCAGTTGTTTTCTTTTCCCACCCTCCCACCCTTTTTCTTCTCGAAGCCGGAGTCCGTAATCGAGTATTCATCCTACTCGTGCAAAGTTTTTGCTCTCTCTCCTCAATGATTTCAACCGGTGTTTTCTCTTCAAGATATTCGTTGATTTCCCCTTCCAAGTTACCTTTGTTTTCCCGCCCTCCCACCCTCTTCTTCCCGGAGCCTGAGTCTTTTCGAACATCAATTTCATTCGTGTGGAGCCTCTTTAGTCTTCCGTCAATTATTTCAACCGGTGAATTCTCATTTTGTTCGATATTCTTCATCTCTTTTTCTTCTCCGGTGGACTCAATTCATGTTTTTCGGATTGATCATATTCTTTCCCTTGGATCAAGTGTTTTCCCTGCTCATTCGCCTCTCGCCAGTTTATCCTTCCGGAGTGTTCAAGACATCTCAGGAGATTCGTCTGTGTTCCAATTAATTCGAGGTTGTCACCTCATTCAAATATTTCAATTGTTCCGGTGCATCATCTATATGTTCAATAATCCTTTTCAACGGTGTTTTTCTCGTCAGTGAGCCCTAACCCACAATTTTTTTCCAGGATCTTACCTGACTCTTCTAATTTCCCGCAGCTATTTTCAAATCCTTTTTGAAGTTTGACGTAAGTATGATTTCATCAGTCAGATGCTTTTCCAAGATCAATTTCAAATCATTTTCATTGTTGGCTCAACCTCTCTGCTTTTCATTCTCCCGGAGTATCTCAGTAATTTTGGTGCTGTTTCTCGTCGTCATTTGAAGATCGCAGAAGAGTTTTTTCCCTCTAAATCTTGCCCATTCTCCCGAAGATTCGTGGTTATAGCTTCTTGTTATCCTCGAGAATTATTCCATTTGTCATATATTCTTTTCATCCATCCGGAGTACGTCAGGAGTTGTTTTTCCATTTCTTTTCACCGGAGGCCATCATTCCAGTTATCATTCTTTAATTACCCCGACGCTTTGTTCAAGTGCTCTCTAATCAGATCGAGTTCCCGTTCTCTTGCATCCAAATCCCCTTTAACATATTTGTTCTTCTAATTATTCCCGGTGATTCTTTCTCTTTCATCAGTAATTTTCAAATTCTTACGGTGGTTCGTTCAAGTTTCTTTTCCTTGATTATCATTTTAATCCATTCGTTCTTTCGAATCCTACCGGTGGTTCATGAGGACCTTCTGAAGGTGGCGCTATGTCACTTCTCAATTCTTTTCAAGAAGAATAAGTAGTATGCAAAATCCATTGTTTGTCATAAATTTAATTTGATGAAGGATAAGCATACAATAAACCTTATTCTTATTTCATCAGAGTGATTAATCCCTTCCTTCAGAGTTTGTTCGTGAGGAATAAATTCTAGTTCCAAGTGTTTTCATCTTTTCTTTTCCGGAGTTCAAATTTCCTAGGTCATTCGTTGAAACCTCCATTTAAATCACCGCAAGGCTTAATCTTATTCTTTCATCCTTCATTTCTATCTCATCATCCTTTGTTCACTGGAGTTCTTCATGGTGGTTCTTCATGATTTAATTCTTTCTTCAAGAGTTCATCAAGATTCTTGTTGGCGGAGTCCAAGAATCTTTTCTTCTCGCGTCTCGAAGTGCAATTAATTCTCCGTATTCTTTTGAAATGGAGTTTTGCATTTCTTCTTTCTTCCCAGTTATTTAATCTTTTCCGCTCGAGGCCGGTTATCAACTCATAAATTTTGAGATGTTATCCATAAGTCCACATCAAGCTTATTCTTTCGTTGTTGATCTTCTCAACAACTCCACTCAATCCTTCATTTTAAGTTCTTTTCATTAAATTGTTTCAATTCTCCCGGAGGCTTCACGTTGTTCATCTCATGAAGTGCCATCCCATCTTGTGAAACTCGTGTTCTATTCCTCCATGTTTTAGCCGGAGTGCTGCCTAAATCCTTTCAGTCTTATTCGTTTCTTAACTCGTTCTAACCGGAGTGGTTTCATAGTCTATATGATTCCGTGAGCTTTCGATTCTCGTCATTCTCGTCGTTCCTCTCTTCTTCTCGGGTGCTCTCGATTCTTTGCTTCTTCTCTTGAGTTCTTGCTTCACCTCATCCCTTTTCTCTCCCGTCTTGGTCCTAAGATCTCGGGACGAGATCTCTTGTTAGTCGAGGAGTGTTGTAATGCCCCGGATTCGATGCGCCAGGTGTCTGCCAGTTATTCGCCGTTGTTGCCATGTCATTTGCTTGCGTCTTGCATTTTGCCATGTCATCATCTGCATATCATCCACATGTTTTTCAAAACTTGCATCCGTTCGGGTTCTCCCGGTTCTCTCCGTTCTCCGTTCGGAGTCCAGACCTCTCGCGCGTGCCCCGTCGCCCCTCTCAGGCCTTGTTTTCATGTGCGGGTGTTAAACATTCTCGGAATGGCCCGAGGTTTGCCAAGCGGCCTTGGTATACCACCGGTAGACTGCCTGTCAAGTTTCGTGCCATTTGGAGGTCGTTTGATACTCCAACGATTAACCGCGTAGCCCGAAACCCCCCTTTCTCTTTGCAGCCCAACACCCTTCCAAAGTGGCCCAAAACCCATCTAAGTCTCTTCCATGCTCTCGGTCGTTCGATCACAATCACGTGGCCGAAAACCGCTCCTCATTTGGACTCTCCTAGCTCCCCCTACCTATATAAACACCTCTCTCCCAAAATTCGCGGATCACTCCCTGTCCAAAACCTAGCCTCTTCCTCCTCCTGCCGCCGGACGTGTCCACCCCGGTCGGACACATCTGCCCCGCTTACCCCGGCCAACCGCGTGGTGCCACGTGGCCTCCCCGCCGCCTCCGCCGTCGGGCCCACGTGGCCCGCATCCGGCCCGCGTGCCGCCGCCGCTGCCTCCCGCGCGCCGCCCGGCTCCCGCGCCCGCGCGCCTCCCGCGTCCCGCCGGCGTCCTCCGTCGCCGTCCAGCCCCGCCTCCGGCCGGCAAGCCGCCGGCGCCCTGCTCGCTCGACCCCGTCGCAGTCCTCGCCTTCGGTCGCGCGCCGCCTGACCTCGCCGGTGCCCCCGCCGCCATGCGCCGCCGCCGTCGCCGCCTCCTCGTCGCCTCCCTGCCTCCCCGTCGCCGGAGCCCAGTCCCCACGCTGCCTTCTCTCGTCCGGTGCCCAGATCCGGCCAAGGCTCGCCGGATCCGGGGCCCTAGGAGCCGCCCGCCGTCCAAGGCTCGTCGGAGAGCGCAGCCCGCCGGTGTCGACCTTCCTCCATGTCGGCCCGGCCCGATCTCCCCATTGACTCTGTTCACCCGAGGAGGCCCCATGTTGCCGCGCCGGCACGCTGACCTCGCCGTCGTTGACCTCTCAGCCGCCGCGGGCTTCGTCTGCTCCTCTGTCCGTGCCGGACATGTCCGGAGGAGCCCGGACATGTCCGTCTAGCCAACCCCCCTCGAGGTCTAAATTTTCCCTAAGTCCCAGAGAATTTTGACATTATCATGCCATGTTCATCGCATCATAACTCTGTGCATGTAGCCCCGTTTTGTGTGTGTAATATGTAGAAATGTTCGTTGTGAGATGCTCTACATTTCATTCCATTGCACCATGTCCATTTGAGCTCATATTGGTGCCTGAATCATCGTTGCAAGAGTGCTACATGATGTTGTCTGCTGTCTGTTATCAGAACATGTTCATTTGTCATTTTTGCCATGTTTGATGTGTGCATCCTATGAGGATGAGCTCTACATGTGTTTTGAACTACATCATGCCATCTTGACAGAGGTGCTTGCCATGTATTTTTGTGATCAATGTGGTGACTAGAACAAGCATGCAAACTAGGCTTCGTGATGTTGCTGATTTTAGTCCCTGTTCTGCTGTTATTTTGATGCCATGTAAACTTGATGCTACAGAGAGATCCTTGCATATTTTGAGATACTTCAGTAATGATGTTTTGAACATAGGGTTATTATCTAGCCATTCATGCCCCTGTTTGCAATTATGGAGTAGTCTATCATGTCATTTTGTTGCTCTACTTTTGCTATAAAATGTTCCCTAGCAGATTGTTTACATGTTATTCAATTTTGCCAAGGTTGTTGTAGTTGATCTTTGCATGCTATGAACTTGTTCTTGCCTTGTTTAGTTTCATAAACATGTCTTCTTGCTGATGCTATGCTTATATTGTCATGCAATGACTTGTGGTGAGTGAATCGAGCTTGTTAAGTAGGGTACTTGTTGTTACTGTTTTGCTAGGCTGAATCTGTTATTTTGTGATGCTATGTAAACCTGCTGCTACAAGTCATTCTATGCATATTCTGGAGATGTTCACTAAGGGTGTTTTGTTATACATGTCATGCTCTATCCATCCATGCCCCTAGTTGCATTTATGGCCTACTGTAGCTTGTTGTTTCCTTGCTCCAAAGTTGCTAAATAATGTTGCTGTCAGCCTGTTAACATTAAGTTCAGTTGTTGCCATGATTGTTGCTAGTGTTCCATGCACCCTATGAACTTGCTATTGCCATGCTTAGCTTAATAAACATGTCTTCTTACTGTTGAGTGCCTTGCCATGCCATGTTTTGCTCTGTGGTGAGTGGTACAAGCTCACCAACATGCCTACTTATCATTGTTCCTGCCATGTTGGAATCTGTCATATAACTTGCTATGTTTACATGGGTGCCATCATATCTTATGATCCTTTTTGGCTCATGGTCAGTAAGGGACTTTTGTTCTATGGGTTTAGTATATTCATGCCATGCCTTTGTTTGCCTTGATATGTTCCTGTAACATGTTGATTGATAGCTCTAAACATTGCAACCTGATGTTATTTTCTGCAAAGTCTGAACTGTTATTATTTGCAATCTTGCCATGTGTGTTTGAGCATGTTCTAGTGATTTCTGGAGATAGCTCAGTGTTCATGTTTTGTTATGCTTTACCTGTACATCATGCCCATGTCTTTTGTTTTCATGTTGAGATGCTTTAGCTTATTGTTTTGTTGCTTGCAATATGATTAGTTGCTGTTTTGGACAGATTGTTGCTATAACTTGTATAGTGTGTGTGTGTTGAACGGTTGCTCCGTTTTGAGTGTGCTCTATCTGAAACTTGCTTGGTTTTGCACGTAGTTTCATATTATCATGTTGCATCCTTGTTTTGAGGTGTTTTCTTGATGTTTGTATGCATTTTGCATCAATGCCATGTTTAACTTGTTTTGCTCATATCTTCTAGGCCGTAGCTCCGAATTAAATGAACTTTATATGTAACCTGACTAGAATCTTGTGTAGATCATCTTGGTGCATCTTAACTTGCTGTTTAACAACTCGAACATAAGGTTTATTCAGATCTGGACCAACTATGAAATTTGCATATGAGGACTTACCGGAATTGTTATATGTTGTTCCCGGCCTCATTTAAACTTGATTTGATGTGTTGCTCTTGTTTGCATCATCTCTTGCCATGAGTAGCTTCATGTAGCTTTGTCATGCATCATGCTTGTTGTGCATCATGTCTTGTCTATGTGTGGTGTGTTTACTATGTTGTGTGTTTCTTCTCGATAGTTCTTGTTTCGTTGCGATCGTTAGGATTCGTTCGTCTACGCTTGGTTCGTCTTCGTGGCTTCATCTTCTTCATGGACTCGTTCTTCTTCCTTGCGGGATTTCAGGCAAGATGACCGCTAGCTTGGATCTCACTACTATCATTACTATGCTAGTTGCTTCGTTCTATCGCTATGCTGCGTTACCTATCTTTTGCTCATCAAGCCTCCCAAATTGCCATGAACCTCTAACCTTTGACACCCTTCCTAGCAAACCGTTGCTTGGCTATGTTACCGCTTTTGCTCAGCCCCTCTTATAGCATTGTTAGTTGCAGGTGAAGTTGAAGATTGCTCCATGGTGGACAGGATTTTGGTTGGGATATCACAATATCTCTTATATTATTATTAATGCATCTATATACTTGGTAAAGGGTGGAAGGCTCGGCCTTATGCCTGGTGTTTTGTTCCACTCTTGCCGCCTTAGTTTCCGTCATACCGGTGTTATGTTCCCGGATTTTGCGTTCCTTACGCGGTTGGGTGATTTATGGGACCCCCTTGACAGTTTGCTTTGAATAAAACTCCTCCAGCAAGGCCCAACATTGGTTTTACCATTTGGCTCACCACCACCTACTTTTCCCTTGGGAGTCGCTCTCTCGAGGGTCATCTTTATTATAGCCCCCCCCCGGGCCAATGCTTTTCTAAGTGTTGGTCCGAACTAGAGCCCTTTGCAGCGCCCCCTCAGGGAAACTTGAGGTCTGGTTTTAGTTGTACGGATTGCTCATCCGGTGTTGCCCCGAGAACGAGATATGTGCAGCTCCTATCGAGATTGTCGGCGCATCGGGCGGTCTTGCTGGTCTTGTTTTACCATCGTCGAAATGTCTTGTAAACCGGGATTCCGAGTCTGATCGGGTCTTCCTGGGAGAAGGTATATCCTTCGTTGATCGCGAGAGCTTATCATGGGCTAAGTTGGGACACCCCTGCAGGGTATAAACTTTCGAAAGCCGTGCCTGCGGTTATATGCAGATGGGAATTTGTTAATGTCCGGTTGTAGATAACTTGACACCAGATCCGAATTAAAACACATCAACTGCGTGTGTAGCCGTGATGGTCTCTTTTCTGCGGAGTCCGGGAAGTGAACACGGTTTCTAGGTTATGTTTGACATAAGTAGGAGTTCAGGATCACTTCTTGATCATTACTAGTTGACGACCGTTTTGCTTGCTCTCTTCTCGCTCTTATTTGCGTATGTTAGCCACCATATATGCTTAGTCGCTGCTGCAACTTCACCACTTTACCCCTTCCATTCCCTTTAAGCTTTGCTAGTCTTGATACCCATGGTAATGGGATTGCTGAGTCCTCGTGGCTCACAGATTACTACAACAACAATTGCAGGTACATGTTATGGGATGATCATGACGCGAGAGTGATGTTTGCTTGTTTCGAAGTTCTTCTTCTGCTTCTTCTTCGATCAGGGGATAGGTTCCAGGTCGGCAGCCTGGGCTAGCAGGGTGGATGTCGTTTGAGTTTCTGTTTGTGTTTCATCCGTAGTGGGATGATGCCCTAATGTAATGTGATGTTGTATTCATGTGGCATTGTATGCCTTTTGTATGTGTCCCCATCTATTATGTAATGTTGATGTAATGATATCCACCTTGCAAAAGTGTTTCAATATGCGGGTCTATCCTTGGTGGGACCTTCTAGTTCCCTTTGGATAGGCTCGCATATTGGGCGTGACACTTGTGTTGCTCATATCTTCTAGGCTGTAGCTCTGAATTAAATGAACTTTATATGTAACTTGATTTATCTTGTGCTATCAAGTTTCGAACCTTAATGATATTTGAAGCATGTTATCTGTACTTCAAGTGCATACCAAGTTTGTGCTCATATGATTCCTTTAGCTTGTTGTTTTGATGATTGCAAAGTGCCTACTTACTGTTTTGAGCAGATTGTTGTTATAACTTGTTTGGAGTGTATGTGTTGAACGGTTGCTCCGTTTTGAACATGCTCTATATGAATTTTTCTTAGAATTGCATGTAGTTTGATATTATCTTGTTGCATCCATGTTTTGAAGTGTTTGTGATTATGTTTTGCTATCTTTTGCATCAATGCCATGTTTAACTTGTGTTGCTCATATCTTCTAGGCCGTAGCTCTTTAAATGAACTTTATATGTAACTTCATTACAAAAATGTGTAGATCATCTTGGTGTATCATAACTTGCTATTTAACAACTTTAACATAATGTGTTATTCAGATCTGGACCAATTTCGAAAATTGCATATGAGGACTTACCAGAATTGTTATATGTTGTTTCCGGCCTCATTTAAACTTGCTTTGGTGTGATGTTCTTGTATGCATCATCTCTTGTCATGAGTAGCATCATGTAGCCTTGTCCTGCATCATACTTGGTTGAGCATCATGCCATGTTTATGTGTTGTGTGTTTACCATGTTGTTTCCTTCTTTCCAGTTGTGCTTCTTCTCGATAGTTCTTGTTTCGTTGCGATGGTGAGGATTCGTTCGACTATGCTTGGTTCGTCTATGCCGCTCATCTTGTTTATGGACTCGATCTTCTTCCTAACAAGATTTCTGGCAAGATGACCGTTACCCAGGATCTCACTATTATCATTGCTATGCTAGTTGTCTCGATGCTATCACTATGTCGTGCTTCCTACCGCTTATTTATCAAGCCTCCCGATATGCCATGAAACAGCCTCTAACCTTTTTTTCACCATTCTAGCAAACCGTTGTATGGTTGTGTTACCAATTTTCTTAGCCCCTCTTATAGCATTGCTAGTTGCAGGTGCAGTTGCAGGTTGTTCCATGTTGGGACATGGATATCTTGGGATATCACAATATCTCTTATTTAATTAATGAACATATATACTTGGTAAAGGGTGGAAGGCTCGGCCTTATGCCTGGTGTTTTGTTCCACTCTTGCTGCCTTAGTTTCCGTCATAGCGGTGTTATGTTTCTTGATTTTGCTACCCTAACACGGTGAGGGTTTATGGGCCCCTCTTGACAGTTCGCTTTGAATAAAACTCTTCCAGCAAGGCCCAACATTGGTTTTAACATTTGCCAACATAATAATATTGAATTAATTAATTAATTTGCATAGGGCGTCATGAGCCCGAGGATTATTTATTCCACGTAAACAGGGGGCAGTGCTGATGGTGTTGGTCCCAAACGGGCAACCTGCAGGGCTACCACGGGGAAACTCGAGGACTAGTTTTACTCGTAGCTTGTCCGATCTGGTGTACCCTGAGAACGAGATACGTGTGGCTCCTATCAGGCTAGGTTGGTGCATCGAGCGGTCTTGCTGGATTTGTTTTACCATTGTTGAAATGTCTTGTGCACCGGGACCCCAAGTTTGATCGGATGTTCTGAGATGGAGGATTGTCTTTGCGGATCGTGGGCTTGCCATGGGCTAAGTTGGGACACCCCTGAAGGGTTTAAACTATCGAGAGCCATGCTCACTGTTATGTGGCAGATGGGAATTTTTAATATCCGGTTGTAGAGAACTTGACACCAGATTTGAATTAAAATACACCAACCGCGTGCATAACCGTGACGGTCTCTTTTCGAGTGAGTCGAGAAGAGAACGCGGTGGGGTTATGTTTGAACGTAAGTAGTTCAGGATCACTTATTGATTATTACTAATTTGCGACCATTTGCGTAGCCTCTCATCTTATTCTTGTACTCGTAAGTATCCACCATATAATGCTTAGTCGCTTGCTGCAACCTCACCACTTATCCATTCCATACCCACTAAGCTTTGCTAGTCTTGATACCCATGGTAATCGGATTGCTGAGTCCTCATGGCTCACAGATTACTACAACAATTGTTGCAAGTACAGGTAATGCAATGATCATGATGTGGGAGAGATGCTACTTGTTTTGGAGTTCTTCTTCTGCTTCTTCTCCGTTCAAGGGATAGGTTCCTGGTCGGCAGCCTGGGCTAGCAGGGTGGATGTCGTTTGAGTTTTTGTTTGTGTTTTCCTCCGTAGTCAGATGTTGCTCTTATGTATGATGTTGTTGTATTCATGCGGCATTGTATGCCCTTTGTATGTATCCCCAGCTATTATGTAATGGTACGATGTAATGATATCCACCTTGCAAAAGCGTTTCAATATGCGGCTCTATCCTTGGTGGGACCTTTGGGTTCCTCTCGAATAGGATCGCATATTGGGCGTGACAAGTTGGTATCATAGCCTCGGCCGACTATAGGACCCCCCTTGATTGTTCGTAGCATGGCCGTTGTCGAGTCTAGAAGAAAACTATTTCTGGAATCTAGTTATATCGGAGAGTAGGAATTCTTTGTACTCCTCAGCCCCTTCATCTCTCTGGTGAGGAATCTTGACGTAGGTGTTTTGATTTACTCCTCTCACCCTTCAAATTTTCTTTAGGATCACACAGGTGTTTTCGTTTGTTGTCTATCCTTTATTCAACCGGTGCATTTCTCTTCGAGTTGATTCGATCCTCTTCATCTTTTGCAGCATCAATCCTCAGTTCTTTCGAAACGTCGTTGTTTCCCCGTCCTTAGTTGTTTTCTTTTCCCAAAAGCCCACCCCTTTTTCTTCTCAGATCGGAGTCTGTAATCGAGTATCCAATCTACTCGTGTGAAGCCTTTGCATTCTTTCCTCAATTATTTCAATCGGTGCTTTTCTGTTCAAGTTATTCGTTGGTTCCCCCTTCCAAGTTGCCTTTATTTTTTCCCGCCCTCCCACCCCTTTTCTTTCTGGAGTCTGTGTACGCCTACAGCCTTTACATTGAAAAGAATGCTCGAAGAAGAGTTTCTCTTACATCTTGTCAGTTCTCTCGAAGATTCATTGTTCAAGCTTCAAGATATTATCTCAAAATTCTTTCTGATTGTGAGCATTCTTTTCATACCCATCCAAAGAATTTCATGAGTTGCTTTCTCTCTTGATCTTCTGGAGGCCATCATTTCAGAAGACATCTTCTTTCTCAACCTTTGGCTCTCGTTCTCCAATCCTTCCAGTGCTTCGTTCAAGTTTTCTTTAGCCAGCTCATGATCTCTTCATTCTATTGTATCTAATCCCCTAAAGTATATTTGTTCTCTTAATTATTCCTTGTTGAAAGTGCAACTATCCCTAGGTGGTTTTGGTAATTCATAACAACATATAGCTCATTGAGCTAATGCTATTCCAAGACTATTATTTCAGGAAAGCTCAATGAATGGCATGGCATGGATGATGAAAGTGGATCCCTCAAGAAACTAAGGACAAAGGATTGGCTCAAGCTCAAAAGCTCAAGACTCTTCATTTTACATTTCAGTGATCCAAGATCACATTGAGTCTATAGGAAAAGCCAATACTATCAAGAAGGGATGAGGTGTTGCTTAATGAGCCTCTTGCTTCATGTGCTTAGTGATATGCTCCAAAACCCTCAACTACTTTCCCACATCCACAAATGACCTAAACTTAAAGCCAAAATCGGTCACACCGATTCTTTCTATCCGGCGCCACCGATTCCAAAAGTCATAGCCACTGCCACAAACCCTAAGCAAATCGGTCTTACCTATAGGGATCTCGGTCTCACCGAGATGGGGTTGCAATCTCTCTGTTTCCCTTCGTAATGTTTTGGTCTAACCGAAGTGAGCGATCGGTCCCATCGAGATTGCAATGTAAACTCTCTGTTTCCTTTTTGTAACATTTCGGTCTCACCAAAAAGAGCAAATCGGTCCCACCGAGTTTACCTGACAAACTCTCTGGAAAGCTTATTACCAAATCGGTCTCACCGAGTTTGTGTAATCGGTCTCACCGAGATTACGTTATGCCCTAACCCTAACCGAATTGGCCTCACCGAGATGCATGTCAGTCCCACCGAAAATCACTAACGGTCACTAGGTTTACTAAATCGGTCTGACCGAGTTTAACGATTCGGTCCCACCGAGTTTGGTAAATTGTGTGTAACGGTTAGATTTTGTGTGGAGGCTATATATATCCCTCCACCTCCTCTTCATTCGTGGAGAGAGCCATCAGAACGAACCTACACTTCCAACTTACCATTTCTGAGAGAGAACCACCTACTCATGTGTTGAGGCCAAGATATTCCATTCCTACCATATGAATCTTGATCTCTAGCCTTCCCCAAGTTGCTTTCCACTCAAACCCTCTTTCCACCAGATCCAAATCCTATGAGAGAGAGTTGAGTGTTGGGGAGACTATCATTTGAAGCACAAGAGCAAGGAGTTCATCATCAACGCACCATTTGTTACTTCTTGGAGAGTGGTGTCTCCTAGATTGGCTAGGTGTCACTTGGGAGCCTCCGACAAGATTGTGGAGTTGAACCAAGGAGTTTGTAAGGGCAAGGAGATCGCCTACTTCGTGAAGATCTACCGCTAGTGAGGCAAGTCCTTCGTGGGAGACGGCCATGGTGGGATAGACAAGGTTGCTTCTTCATGGACCCTTCGTGGGTGGAGCCCTCCGTGGACTCGCGCAGCCGTTACCCTTCGTGGGTTGAAGTCTCCATCAACGTGGATGTACGATAGCACCACCTATCGGAACCACGCCAAAAACATCCGTGTCTCCAATTGCGTTTGAATCCTCCAAACCCTTCCCTTTACTTTCTTTCAAGTTGCATGCTTTAATTTCCGCTGCCTATACACTCTTTGCATGCTTTCTTGAATTGTGTGATGATTGCTTGACTTGTCCTAAAATAGCTAAAATCTGCCAAACTCTAAAATTGGGAAAAGGTTAAGTTTTTATTGGTCAAGTAGTCTAATCACCCCCCCTCTAGACTTACTTCAAGGTCCTACACTTGTGATTCATTCTCTTTTCTTCATTATTTTCCAAATTCTTACGGTGGTTCCTTCAAGATTCCTTTTTTTCCTTTGTAATCTTATCAATTCATTCGTTCTTTCCAATCTTGCCGGTGGTTCGTGAAGATCTACCAAGTTTTGCACTATATCTTTGCTCAAGCCTTTTCCAATGGGAATAAATAGTATGCAATCCATTGATTCTCATCAATTTATTTGGTGGAGTATAAGCATAACATAATTCTTATTCTTCTTTCATCAAGTTGATTAATCCCTTCCTTCGGAGTTTGTTCATGATGAATAATCTCTCGGTTCTAAGTTGTTCATCTTTTCTTTTCCTGAGTTCCAAGTTTTTTCTCGCTTGTCTCGTCGCGGAACTCCATCTAAATCGTCATGAGGAGTCATGTTGTTCTTTTCATCCTTCATTTCTCTAATCCTTTTGTTACCGGAGTTTTTCATGGTGGTTCATAAAGGATTTAACTCATTCTCTTCAAGGATTTAATTCATTCTTCAAGTGTTCATCAAGATTCTTGTTGGAGGAGCTCAAGTATATTTTCTTCTTGCGTCTCAAAGTGCAATTAATTCTCCATATTCCTTTGAAGTGGAGTTTTGCATTTCTTCGTTCTTCTCAGTTATTCAAGCATTGGGTTGTGGCTTTCACCTCAAATTTCGAGATGTTTTCCATAAGTCGACAACAAGCTTGTTCTTTTGTTGTTGATTTTCACAACAACTCTGTTCAACCCTTCCTTCTAAGGATGCTATCAAATTCTTTCGTGGTGGAAGTTGTTGTTCTCTTATCCGTTCTTTTCATCCCACTATTTCAATTCTTTCGGAGGCATTGTGTTGTTCATCTCGTCAAGGGTCATCCCATTTTGTGAAGTTCATGTCCTATTCCTTCCATTTTCAGCCAGAGTGCTGCCCAAATTCTTTCGCTCTTACTCCTTTTTCTACCTTGTTCTAACCGGAGTGCTTTCAAAGTCTATCTTATCCCTTGAGCTTTCGATTCTGGTCATATAAGTTGTTCCTATTTTCTACCAAGCGCTCTCGACTTTGTTCTTCTTCTCTCCGGCATTCTTATTTCACCTCATCCTCTTTCTCTTCCGTCTCTTTCTAAGATCTCGGGACGAGATCTTCTGTTAGTGGAGAAGAGTTGTAACACCCCAATACCGATGCGCCAGATGTCTTTAGTTATTCGCCGTCATTGCCATGTCATTCGTGATGTATGGTAGAACCTTAGACGTCAATCTTTCATGATTTGGAGAGGATCCCACCGAGGACACGAAGAACACGAGGGAAAAACAAGGAGAGAAATCACTCAAACCAACGAGATTCGATTACACATGTGCTATATTCTCGAAACACAAAGAGATTCACGATCCACGATCAACAAGGGACGATACACAGGGTAACTGGTTCTTCTCCGTAAGGAGGTCTTGATGATGGTCTTCTCCGTAAGGTCTTGAATCCAAGTGGATCTTCTTCGAAGAGGTGTCGGTCCCTCGCGGCCGAGTAGATCCGGATGGATGAGCAAAGCTCTATCTCAAATGAGCTATCACAATGCTGACCCTAATACGAAGCTAGGAGACAAGTATATTGCTAAGCCACGAAGGGGTAAGTGGGAGAGGATACATGGGGTGAAAACCCCTTTCACTGCGCGCAGGCCGGCCGGTAGTACCAGTCATGTGGCCGGTAGTCCGCTGGGAGCTCATGCGGGGCAGTAGTACCGGTCAGGTGGGGGCGGTAGTTCCGCTGGAAGCCCAGGCACTGGTTCTAGAGGTGTACGCCGAAGGGACAACGGTTGTTCCGGTGGTCGGGGTGGTTGTTCCCGTCTTTTGGCAGAAACCGGTACAACCGGTGCAACACCGACCTTGCTCCGCTCAATTACAAAAGGTGGGCCAGTTGTTGGGCGGTAGTAGGCTGGTTGTTCCGCCTGGGTGGTAGTTGGGCGGTAGTTCCGTCCTTCTGGGCTGGGCACATTGTCTACATGCTCTTGATGTTCATCTTGCACCGTAACTTCTCCTTGGTTGCTTCCTTGGTACCTAAGCACACAAAGCATCTCCGTTTGAGGTAGTAGCCATGTCTCAAGTGGGTCAAAGGGAAGTTCAACAAGGTGAGAGTTAACCTCGGATTGAATAGCACGTGCTCGAGATCTTGTCATGGGTCCAAGTGGTGTTGTAGGAAATGTAGATGCGTCCATGGGGATGATCGTGGGATGCTCCGCATCATCCCCTCCCTTGGGAAAGATCCAACCTCGGATCAAAATTTTTAGCACCATGGTATGGCAAGAGGTCTTTGACATTGAAAATGTCGCTCACATTGTACGTGTCGCGTGGGAGGTCGATCTTCTATGCATTGTTTTTGTAGCGTGCTAGCAGCTTGAAGGGTCCATCGGCTCGTGGTAGAAGTTTGGACTTGCGTTCGTTGGGGAAGTGGTCCTTGCGAAGGTGTAGCCACATGAGATCTCCAATGTTGAATATCATGGATTGCTTGTTGATGTTGAGCTTTGTCGCGAGTCGTTGTACTTGGCGCTCGATAGTGTTCCTTGTATCTTCATGCATCTTCTTGAGGTAGCTTGCTCATGCACTCGCGTCCATGTTGGTGTGCTCTTGTAGTGGAAGAGGTAGAATGTCCAATGGGGACAACAGGTTGAAGCCGTAGATGACCTCGAAGGGGGACTGTCCGGTAGTTTAATGTCTTGCACGGTTGTAGGTGTACTCGGCGATGGGTAGACACACCTCCCACTCCTTGATGTTTCTCTTGATCAACACGCGAAGTAGAGTGGAGAGTGTACGGTTCGTCACCTCCGTTTGGCCGTCGGTTTGTGGATGGTATGCCGAAGAGAACAATAGCTTGATTCCGAGCTTGGCGCATAGAGTCTTCCAAAAGTAACTCAATAACTTGACGTCGCAGTCCGAGACGATCGTCTTGGGCACTCCATGTAGGCGCAAGATTTCCCTACAAAAGATATTCGCAATATGTGAAGCATCGTCTATCTTGTTGCATGGAATACAATGAGCCATTTTAGAGAATCGGTCTACAACAACAAACACGGAATCCTTTCCATTTTGTGTTGTAGGCAAACTAAGTATAAAGTCCATGCTAATGTCTTCCCAAGGTTGATAAGGAATAGGAAGGGGTATGTAAAGACCATGGGATTGAGCTTTAGACTTAGCGTTGCGACATGTAGAGCATCGGTTGGTGAAGCGTGAGACGTCGAGGAACATCTTGGGCCAAAAGTAGTCCTTGGAGAGCATGGCGAATGTCTTGTCGCCTCCAAAATGTCCCATGAGTCCGCCTCCATGATCCTCTTGCAAAAGGAGAAAACAAAGAGAAGACTCGGGAATGCAAAGTTTGTTAGCTCTCATAAGATAATCATCCTTGATGTAATATCGTTCCCAAGATGTATGCGTCAACCACTTAGCATAAGGAATAGCAAAGGTAGGATCATTCGCATACAAGTCTTTTATGTGCTCAAAGCCAATAACATTCAACTAAAGCTTAGTGACAAGCGTGCATATGCGGGAAAGGTCATCCGTGATGCGGAGCATCCCTCGCTCATCCGCATGGACTCTACTACAACTTCTCAAGCACCTTGTGGACCAATGACAAGAGCACGTGCATGCACCGTCGAACCCGAGGTTAACTCTTTCCTCTTCGAGTTTCATTCGGATTCACACGAGAGTCGGATTGTACCTCAAATGGAAACTCTATGCACTCGTAGGTACCAAGAAGTGGACCGTGAAGAGGCGAGGACGGAGACACATGCACCTATGGTGGAGGAGAAGGAAGAAGGACGCGCTCGGCATGAAGCAAGAGAGGTCATGAACCACCCCGGGTGCCTGGCCACCTGCCATCCCGGGTGCCGGACCCCAACCGCCGGAGGGCCAAGTCCGTGGCCACCCCGGGTACCCGGCCACCAGCTGCCCGGTTGCCCGACCCTCACATGGGCGCTGCCCCTGCCGGCCCCGGGTGCCCGGCCTCGGAGCCCCGGGTGCCTAGCCCTTGGTCCAGACGCCGCCTGGGCGCTAGTGCTCCCCACCCCAGGTGTCCGACCTCCTCCTGGCGCGGCCCAGCCCCCCCATCGGGTGCCCGGGCCATCAACCCCCGGGTGCCCGAACCATGCCTCCAGCCGCCTAGCATGCCCCCGGGTGCCCGGGCTTGGAACCCCTAGGTGCCCGGGCCACCTACAGCCTGCCCTGACCAGCCCGGGTGCCCGACCCTTCGGCCCCGGGTGCCCGGCCACCTACAGCCGCACCATCCCCGGGTGCCCGGGCCACTTTACCCCGGGTGCCCGGACCCGTCCGAGAATGCCTGCATGCAAGTTGGGGTTTTTGACCCTTGTATCCCCCTCTCCCCTCTATTTCGTCCCTAGGCTATATATACCCCTTCCCTAGCTCATTAGAGGGGATAGCAAAGTATTTGGTAGACAAAGAGAGAGCTTTGCTCATCTTCCTCCTCATGGAGATCATGACCTCCTAAGGGAGAAGATCCACTTGTGGATATCAAGGCCTCCTCTTGGAGAAGGATCCCCATCATAAGATCATCAAGACCTCCTCTCCTCATAGGATTGGGATGAAATAGTACCTTGTGTCTTTGCTTTGTTGTCCTTGGATTCATTGTGACCTCTTGTGTGTTCTTGGATCTAGCATATGTGTGATTGGATCTAGTCAATTTGAGTGTTTCCCCTCTATTGTGTTCTTCGTGTTCTTCGTGTTCTTGGGGATTTCCCCTCCAATTCATGAAAGATCTCCACATAGGGTTCCACTCTACAACATCTTGGTATCATGAGCCATGGTTTTTTTTTGATTTGTTGGTTTGACGAGGTTTTGTTGGTTTTGATCCATGGATTTTCTTGGTTACAAGTGGATCTAGCATCCCCCATCCATATCCACCTTTCCCTCCATGAAATCCACAAATATCTTGCATTTTCCCAGGAATTTCCGCCCAAACCCGTGACCCCCGGGCACCCGGACCTCAAACCCCGCGCACCCGGACCCCCCGTGCAACCCCGCTGACCACCCTGGGTGCCCGCACCCCTTTCCCCCGGGCACCTCGACCCCCGGGCCATCTCCTCTGCCCAACTCCCCTGACCACCCCGGGCACCCGCACCTCTCACCCCCGGGTGCCCGCACCCCCCCGAATCAGCCCACCAACATTCACCATTTCGGCCATAACTTTCACTCCCGGAGTCCGATTTTGACATTTTTTAGCTCGTTGAGTAGCTATTGACATCCCCCATCCATGAAGATAGGCTCCAAAAACATTTAAATCCATCACAATTTTGGCATTTTGGCATCTTTTCCTAGGCGATCCACCATATCATCCGCAAAACCACCATAGCTTTCCACAACCTAAGCCATATTGATCCATATAGCATTTGTGGTTACTTGAGAGGTGACTTGAGTCTCCTAAGGTGTTTCGGCTACTTAGGGATGGTTTCTTATCCATCACCCACCACCACCACTTCTGCATTGCAAACTCCGGAACCACAACGCGTTCCGCTACCACCATTTGATATTTTCCTTGGAGATTTGGCGTTTGCGGTTTTTCCGTTTCCTAGGGTGTTTCGGCTATCTAGGAACGGCTCGACATCGACAACACCGCCGCTCACCTTCGACAAGGACTCGACATCGACCACTTCACCAATTTGACACCCCAACTGTAAGCAAGAACGGTAACCTCCATATCACCTTGGTATCACGGTATCCCTTCATTGTACATACTTTCTTGCCATTACATTGTTAACCCCTTAGCCCATTTCACGTCACTTGCCTATCGAGACTAGCCATTGAGTATTGCCGGCAACGTTACTTGTGCACATTAGTGATCCGCACCTTCCATTGCATACATACCATATCATATTGGTATCATCTTGGTATCATCATATCATCCCTTGTGTCACAAGATTGTTCCCACATATACACAATTGCTATCTTGGTTTGTGCATTTCGCATAAGTGGCCATACAAAAAAAATAAGCTTTTAAGCAAAAGGAAAATAGAGCAAAGATCTTGTGAGCAAGAGCCATAGCATCATACCACATTGCACATAAGATTGTCATATCCGATCATCTTGGGTCATCTTGAGAAGAACACTGGGAACATGATACACATAGCATTCTTGGGATCGAAGGCTCATACATTTTGCATCTTATAGGTTGTGCACAAGTGTCATATCCGCCTATTGAGCAATCGTGCTAGCGTCTCTCTTCAGTTGTTCAACACGAGCGTTTTCCATGGATTCCACATTTTGTGCTCATTCCTTGGTTGCACGACCCCATTTATATATCCGTGTGTGTGTGTGTTTCCGTGTGCCACATATTGCTATTGGTCTAGTTGTTTCACTTGCAAATTTGTGAATCTTTTACAACATTATTGACTCTTGATAACATTTTGCATCAAATTTTTGTGCCACTATCCTCACCAAGCTCCACCATAAGCCTTACTTGTGTAGGTGTGAGAATTGAAAAGATTCGGTACCAATTGTGCTATTTCCTTGATACATTATTGAGTGATCATTGACCCATCTTCAACATTGGAAAGGTACATTTGGTCTAGTTCTTTCCTTTCTTCCACTCACATTTGCTCGAGTCTTGTGATGGATAGGCAAGGCATTTCATCTCCAGTCTTCCACGACAACGACAACACAAACAACTACATAACAAAACGTCCACCTTCAGACTACAACGAGCAATGCAAGGCATTGAGCGACTCGCCATCGACATTCGCCAAAACAAAGCAAGGAAAAGGGACTACATCGACACCAAGTTGGCCGAACAAATGGATCAAGTACGAGACATGGTGGAAAACTACAAGTCTTCTTCCCCTTCGTCATCTTCAAGGCGGCGACGCTCAAGTGGCCAATCTTCGAAACATCATCGAGCTCAAGCACTACAACACCATCAAGATGAAGATGCTCGTGATGCGTGCACCTATCTTATATAAGCTATGGACAAACTTCCTGAGCACAAGAGAAGACCGTGAGACGAGTACCAACAAGACGGAGCTACGACTACTACCACCACTTCGGCATCTTCGCCAAGTGTTCTCAAGGCCATCCACGGCGACGGTGACGAGATGATCGAGCATGGGATTTTCCCTTCGGTCATGGAGGAGAGCGATGATGTGCCATCTTCGGCCTTCATCCACGGCGACAACGACGAGATGGTTGAGCATGGGATTTTCCCTTCAACCACGGTGACGTATGATGACTTGAGTGACTTGTGCCACCATAATGAGAGTGAGAGTGACTTCACCACTAGCCCCATATATGACGAGTTGCCCCAATTCCCATGTGAGGAGAGCCTCCACCACCACCACTTGAGTGAGATGAGTCACCATATGTGACACTGAGTGCACCTACCTTGAGGGAGTGAGTGAGCCACCACCACATACAGAGAGTGAGGTAGTTGATAGGGCATGTGAGGCCACTATGATTTCAAACGACTTAACCTCTACCTCTATTGTGTCTTCTCCTTTGGTGCTAGGTCCCATATATGATGACGCATCGATCCGCAACGACTTCGTCCTTCCTTTGGACAAGACGATGGGCATGGTGAAATATGATGCACCCCCCACATGGTTCCATCAAGATGAAGATGATGACCACCATTTGGTCTTTGCCACCTCACCTAAACCACTTGAGTGGAATGAACAAGGTAAAATAGGTGAAGGTGATGCTCTAGTCTCACTAGTCGACATTCTTGACATTGATTGCTTGCATGATGTTGATCCATCTATTGTCATGTTTCATGCTAGTGCGACTTCCCCATGCGATGATTTACCCATTTATGATGAGTTTGATGATTGCCATGTGGAGTCTATTAGTTGTGATGCCATGTTACATAGGATTTCTTGTGATAATTCTCTCGGTCACATCATGTTTGACAATCCGCTTGACTTGTCATATGCTATGCATGAGATCAACAATATATTATATTTGTAGTCACTTCATAGTGACTATGCATATGCCATCAAATGAAACCCAACTTGCACTTATGGCATGGATGACAAGCCCATGGTTATTGGCATTTATTTTTCTTGTGATGATATTGATATGCTCCCTTTGCATCACTTATCTCATATGCCATGCCATGACCACCTAGCTTCGGATATGCATTGTTTTGGATGTTGTTCATGTTCTCCATATGATGTTTCCACTAGTGCTAATGAGGAGACCCCCATAGTTTCCTCATACATTTTAGGAGATTTTGATTCATCCTATACATTGCATGATCCCACTACTTGTGTGCACCATATGCTCCCCATGAATAAACATGCTAGTGATGTGCCATATACTTGTATGCTAGATTTGCATCCCCATCATGTCATACATAACAACTATTCTTTCATGATGGATGACATGTTCCTATACCATGCATCAAATTTCCTTGAGCGATGCTTATCTTGTGCTAACACTCACATGCACATACACATCATGATGGATGATGTGTACATTTACCACGCACACACTTTCTATGGTTTGTGTCTCTTTCGTGTAGGTACCCATGAATACTTGTCAACCTCGCAATCCCACGAGTTGACAAAACGAGCTCTAGAGAGCAACAATGACTTGGGATCCTTTGGAGTGTCTTTCCCACCGCTCTCTTCGCGCAAAGACTTTGCGCATTTCTTCTACATGGCTCTCACTTGGCTATGGGTTATTGTCCATTACATATTATATCCCCATCTTGCCATGTTCACTTTGCATAATATGCTCATTCCTATGCCTTTGCCATGCATTTGTGACCCATGCTTTGCATTACACATGATGATTGACTCTACTACTTATATGTGTATTTGCAAACTTGGTGGAGATATTGCTTGTTATTGCCATGTTTGCTATGTGCTACATTCCTACGATGATAATATGATCTTGCTTTGTGCTCGTGCTTGCGATATGTCATGTGAATTGCCTATATCTCTTATTTTCTCACATGACATGATTGCCATAATTTCCTCTAATGTGTTGCATCTTTGCTCCACTAGTTTGCACGACTTGATTTCTATACTTTCCCATGTTGCATCCAATTCTTGGATTACTTGCTCCTATCATATGTTTGGTTGCAACAATGTCATTACTTCACATATGCCATGTCCCATTACTTGTCACATGATTTATTTGATTGCCTCACACATGATGAACAATTGCTCTTTCTATTGTGTTGAGTGCCACACTATCTTCACCCACCATATGCACATTATGCTTGTATTGTATTGCACTTGACCCATATGTTTAGACATTGCCTTTCATTTGGTGTTGTGAATGACTCTTATGCCTACCATGGACTGTTCATTGAGAGTATTATGCATGCTTGCTATGATCTTGAGGTTGATCCTTGCTCTCTTGTCAACCGTTTTAGCATCTTTACCTCACATTTACATGCTTGTTTCCATGATGTCCTTGATTGTGCTCAATTTATGTGCTTACATGACGTGTCACAATCCCTTGTCACACCACATGCTATACTTGATGACGACACTTGTTTGGTGAATCACCTCTTGAATGCTTGGTTTAGCACTTACCACATTTGTTTTTCCAAGTGTTTTTTATCTTTGCTACTTTCGAAGGAATCACAAGACGATGCGACATTGGAGAGTGCCCATTTCGAGCTTCAACATGATGAGTACTTGGTGGTTGTCAACTTCTACATGTCGACGCCCTCTCTTTCCCATGGTGAGGAAGATCATGATCCGTGGACGGATCTCTGCCAAGAGGGGGGGAGATGATGCGGAGCATCCCTCTCTCATCCCCATGGACTCTACTACAACTTGTCAAGCACCTCGTGGACCAATGACAAGAGCACATGCACGCACCGTCGAACCCGAGGTTAACACTTTCCTCTTCGAGTTTCATTCGGATTCACACGAGAGTCGGATTCTACCTCAAATGGAAACTTTATGCACTCGTAGGTACCAAGAAGAGGACTGTGAAGAGGCAAGGACGGAGACACATGCACCTATGGTGGAGGAGAAGGAAGAAGAACACGCGAGGCATGAAGCAAGAGAGGTCGCGGACCACCCCGGGTGCCCGGCACCTGCCATCTCGGGTGCCCGGACCCCAACCGTCAGAGGGCCAAGTCCCTGGCCACCCCGGGTACCCGGCCACCAGCAGCCCGGGTGCCCGACCCTCACCTGGGTGCTGCCCCTGCCGGCCCCGGGTGCCTGGCCTCGGAACCCAGGGTGCCCGGCCCTTGGCCCAGCCGCCGCCTGGGCGCTATTGTTCCCCACCCCGGGTGCCCGGCCTCCGTCTGGCGCGGCCCAGCCCCCCATTGGGTGCCCGGGCCATCAACCCCCAGGTGCCCGGCCCATGCCTCCAGCCGCCTGGCGCGCCCCCAGGTGCCCAGGCTTGGAACCCTCGGGTGCCCGGGCCACGTACAGCCGGCCCTGACCAGCTCGGGTGCCCGCCGCTTCGGCCCCGGGTGCCCGGCCACCTACAGTCGCACCATCCCCGGGTGCCCGGGCCACTTTACCCTGGGTGCCCGAACCCGTCTGAGAATGCCTGCATGCAAGTTGGGGTTTTGACCCTTGTATCCCCCTCTCCCCTCTATTTTGTCCCTAGGCTATATACCGCTTCCCTAGCTCACTAGAGGGGATAGCAAAGTATTTGATAGACAAGGAGAGAGCTTTGCTCATCTTCCTCCTCATGGAGATCATGACCCCCTAAGGGAGAAGATCCACTTGTGGATATCAAGGCCTCCTCTTGGAGAAGGATCCCCATCATAGGATCATCAAGACCTCTCTCCTCATAGGATTGGGATGAACTAGTACCTTGTGTCTTTCCTTTGTTGTCCTTGGATTCATTGTGACCTCTTGTGTGTTCTTGGATCTAGCATATGTGTGATTGGATCTAGTCAATTTGAGTGTTTCCCCTCTCTTGAGTTCTTCGTGTTCTTCGTGTTCTTGGGGATTTCCCCTACAATTCGTGAAGGATCTCCACATAGGGTTCCACCCTACAACAATCCGCCACTACGTTTTCTTACCCTTGATGTACTTGATGACATATGGAAATGACTCGATGAATTCGCTCCATTTTGCATGATGCTTGTTCAATTTAGTTTGCCCTTTTAAGTACTTAAGCGTTTCATGATAGGTATGAGTGATAAATTCATGAGGGCGAAGATAATGTTCCCATTCACGAAAAACTCGCACTAAAGCATATATCTCTTTGTCATGGATGGTATAATTGACTTGCATGCCGGAAAGTTTCTCACTAAAGTATGCTATGGGACGCTTCTCTTGCATTAACGCGCCTCCTATGCCATTACCACTAGCATCACAATGAATCTCAAAAGGTTTGTCAAAGTTGGGTAATGCAAGCACGGGAGCATGAGTAAGCAAATTCTTAAGCTCATTAAATGCGGTATCTTGGGATGGTCCCCAAACAAATGGCACATTCTTCTTACTCAAGGCATGCAAAGGTGAAGCAGTGGTGCTAAAATCCTTCACAAAGCGACGATAGAAACCAGCTAAACCAAGAAAACTGCACACTTGTTGCAAGTTGGTTGGTCGGGGCCAAGTTTTAACAGCATTGATCTTAGATTCATCTACATGAACACCCTTAGAACACACAAGAAAACCCAAGAAAACAAGCTTATCAACACCAAAAAGGCATTTTTCCATATTAGCATAAAGTCGCTCTTTCCTAAGGGTTTGCAACACGGTTCTAAGATGGGTGACATGCTCTTTGAGGGATTTGCTAAAGACAAGAATATCAGCAAAATAGACCACAACAAATACACCACTATAGGGATGAAGAACAAAGTGCATGACTCACATGAAAGTACCGGGTGCTTCGGATAAACCCATAGGCATAACTAGCCATTCATATAAGCCAAATTTGGTCTTAAATCCGGTTTTCCATTCATCACCTTCTTGGATGCGTATTTGATAGTAGCCACTATTAAGATCAATCTTAGAGAAAATGGTGGCTCCACTAAGCTCATCAAGCATATCATCTAAGCGTGGAATAGGATAGCGATATCTAACGGTGATAGCATTTATGGGAAGGCAATCGAAACCATTCTATAAGTACCATCTTTCTTTGGAACAAGTATGACCGGAATGGCACAAGGGCTCAAACTTTCATGTACTTGACCATTGTCGATTAGTTGTTGCACTTGCCGTTCGATCTCCTTAGTTTCCTCGGGGTTGACGCGGTAGGGAGCCTTGTTAGGAAGAGGAACTCCGGGGATGAGGTTGATTCGGTGTTCAATGCCTCGTCGTGGAGGTAGACCCGGAGGTAGCTCATCGGGGAAACATCTTGGAATTCCTGCAAAAGAGAAGACAACACTAAAGGTAGATCATGAGAGGTGTTAGTTTTCGGTGCCTCGTCGTTGCACACAAGGACAAAGTGCATAACACTTGATGGGTTCTCACACACTTCTCTCATCTCACTTTTGGTGACAACTAGGACAAAGTTTTAATTTTCGCTCATCATGGAGGCCCTCGGTTTTGGCTTGTGGCTCTCACTCTCTTTTGGGTGGATCATTCTCTCAGTCTTTCTCCACGATGGGTAGCTTGCTTGTTGGCGATCACTTCACTAGGAGACATAGGTCGTAGCACATATTCCTTCCCTTTCATCTTGAAGCTGTAGTGATTGGTACGCCCATTGTGGATGACACCGCGGTCAAATTGCCATGGTCGACCAAGAAGGAGGTGGCAAACAGACATCGGGACGACATCACACTCCAAAGTGTCTTCATATGCTCCAATTTTGAAGGAGAGTTGGACCGTGTGCTCAACTCGTATAGTGCTGGAATTGCTTAGCCATTGGACCTTGTAGGGGCGCAGGTGCTTCATCTTTACCAATTGTAGCTTGGAGCATAGTTCTTCACTTGCCAAGTTGTGACAACTACCTCCATCGATGATGACCTTGATGGACCTTCCATTGATGCCGGCCTTTGTGTGGAAGATGTGACATCTTTGGCTTTTGTCTTGTTGATGTTGAAGAGTCAAGACTTTGGAGACAACGAGAGCGGGGCTCAAATCCTCATCACAAAAGACTTGATCATCTTTATCTTTGTTCACGCGCCGGTGTATGGCCACTTGCTCAATGGCTTCCATTTCCTCTTCACTCATGGAGTCATAGGTTCCGTCGTCGTTGAGGATCATGGTGCGCTTGTTGGTGTACTCATAGGATTTGTGGCCTCGTCTGCTGCAAGTGAAACACTTGAAGGAGCTTGTCTTGATGGTCTCATCGGTTGGGGTAGATGATGAAGCGCACGGCTTGAAGTTGCTTGTATTAGGAGGACGACTTGAGGTTGTCGAAGCTTTCTTGTAACTCGACTTGTCACCGTTGCTTGTAGGTGGCTTGGTTGAGGTAGAAGTTGGAGGAGTCGTTGAAGCTTGGGTGTTGGAGAAGCTGTAGCTCTTGGACGAGTACTTGGCGTACTTGAAGTTGACGTTCCACTTTGGTAGCTTGATGCACAAGCTCAATGAGGTTGGAGTAGGGTTGGAAGTCGGCAATCTTCTTGATGGGATGATTGAGGCCATTCAAGAAACGTGCCATAGTTTGCTCATCATCTTCCGTGACATTGGCTCTTATCATGGCTATCTCCATTTCCTTTTAGTATTCTTCAACACTCTTTGTTCCTTGCTTGAGGAGTTGGAGCTTCTTGAAGAGATCGCGGTTGTAGTAGGTGGGCACAAAACGTGCTCCCATGATATCTTTCATTTGAGCCCAAGTGGTGATTGGTGGTTCACCTCTTGCTTCTCGGCGCTCAAGGACTTGTTCCCACCATATGAGCACATACTCTTGGAACTCAAGGGATGCCATAGCGATCTTCTTCTCTTCCTCATAGTTGTGCAAACGAAAGATTTTGTCGACCTTCAGTGCCCATGATAGGTACTCTTCGGGATCATTGCTTCCATTGAACTTGGGCATGGTGAAATTTAGGTTGCCATAGCATTGCTCTTCATTGTGTTGGGGTCGAGGGTGATGATGACGCCCTTGACGTTGAGGATTATCAACCTCATGTTGCTCTTGTCGTGGATGATTTCCATACTCATCTTGCTCCTGTTGAACTTGAGGTTGTTGAGGAGCTTGTCGAGCTTGTTGAGGAGCTTAAGGAACTTGACGATGCACTCTTGGTTGGTAGTTTCACTCGTGAATTTCTTCGCGAAGTGCTTCCTCTTGATTGCGCCTATCTCGGTTGTGGTTGGCAATGGCTCAACTTGATTCTTGAAGGGCACGTTGCACCTCAAGAGCTTGTTCTTCACGTTGTTGTTGTTAAAGACGTTGAGCCTCGGTGTCTTGTTCGTCTTGATGTTGTCGCGCTCGCTCTTCCTCTTGGTAACGTTGACGTTGTCGATCTTGAGCTTGTGCAAGAGGAACTTGGTGTTGACGATGACGATGTGTTTGCTCGTCGAATTGCTCTTGTGGATGATTGTCGTGTAGAGGATTGCGAGATGTTTGACGGTCTTGAAGCGCGGCTCGACGTAGAGTGTTTGATGTCGGTGTACTTGGGCCAGAGAAAGTGTCATCGGTGTGTCGACTCGAACGTCTCCATCTTGAGTAGGAAGAAGTGGAAGAATGGTGGTTCACCAACAAGGCACGAATCTCATCCATTCTTGCGTCGTTCTCTTGTTTGTGAGCATCAAGCTTGTTGTCTAAGTAGTCTCTTGTACGTTGCTCGGAGAGTCGCAAGTTGGTGGCGAGATTGACGATGCGGTCGCTCATTGCTTGTTGTTCTTGGTGCAAAGCTCTTTGTTCACCGAAGAGGTGGCTCTTGGTGACATAGGATGACATGTCGTCGTCTTGCTGGGTTGGTAGAAGAACTTGGCCTATCCATCATTCCAAGCAACATATGCGAGTGGGAGAAAGAGAAGAACGTGTACCAAATGTACCTTGACCGATGTTGAATATGGATCAATGATCACTCAAATGTGGACAAGGAAATCGCACAATTGGTACCAATTCTTGTCGGTTCTCACAGCTACACAAGTCAAAGCTTATGGTGGAGCTCGGTTAGGATGGTGGCACAAAATTTGATGCAATTGTTAGTGAGCCTCAATAATGTTGGAAAAGATTCACAAATTGCAAATGCAACAAGGAATAGCAAGATATGGTACATGGAAACACACACGCAAATAGATAAGTGGGGCCGTGCAACCAAGGAAGGATCCAAAATGTGGAAACCACAAAAATGCTCTTGTTGCATGACACTAGAGAGACGCTAGCACGATTGCACAATAGGCGGATTCGAAACTTGTGCACAACCTACTAAGCAAAAATGCAAGGACTTCTATCCCAAGTATGCTATATGTATGGTATTCCGATGGTATGATCCAAGATGCTCGGATATGACAATCTTAATGTAGTATGATGCTATGGTTCTTGCTTATAAGCTCTTTGCTTATCTTTGCCTTTGTGCTTAAAAGCTTGTTTGGTTCTTTCAGTTTTGAGCTCTTTTCTCATGCAAAACTTCACGAACCAAGATAGCAATTGTGTATGCGATGACAACTTTGTGACACAAAATATGATACCAAGATATGCACCACTATGATATGGTATGTATGCTATGGGAAGTATGATCACTAATGTGCACAAGTCACGTTGCTGACAATACTCAAAGGCTAGTCTCAATGGGTAAGCAACGCAAAAGTAAGGCTATGTGGTTATCAATGCAAATGGCATGGAGTAGACCAAAGATGTCGTTGAGGTTACCATCGAGGTTGTCGTTTGCAAGCACGGACGGTTGTTGGCTATGACGAGTCCTTGACGAAGATGAGTAGTGGTGATGTTGATGTTGAACCGTACCTATATAGCCGAAACACAATAGGACACGGGAACAACAACTCAAATTCTCAAAGACCAAAAGCAAATGGTGGTAGCAGAAAGCAGTGGTGGTATAGCGGATGATGTGGTGAAAGCCCTAGGCAAAGATGCCAAAGTTTGGAAAATTTGATGGTGTCTATTGATGCTGGAACCTATCTAGGTGGATGGGGGATGTCAATAGCTTCTCAACGAACTAAAGAACACGAAAATCGGACTCCGGATGTGGAAGTTATGGGAAAAACTATCAAACAGCCGAAACTGAAACTGTGAAGGGCAGTAGTACCGCTTGGTGGGGCAGTAGTACCGGTCCTAAAGCTCAGCGGTAGTACCGGTTTTGGAGGGTGGAAGTACCGCTAGGGTCAAGAAACCTGAAACTGGGCGATTTTGGGGCAGAAATGGATGAGTTCGAGGGCAAAATTGGATGGATTTAGTGGATGGAAGGTGGGGAAACTTGTGGGGAAGCTAGATCTACCTACAACACACGAAATCCATGGATCAAATCCAACAAAACTTCATCACATCAATAAATCACAAAAAATTGGGGCTATTTTTGGTGAGGATTTTCGAAATTGGGGAAGAACACAACAAAATTAGGCTAGAAATCAAAAGGGTAGGGGCTCCAAATTCGTGATCAACCTTGCTCTGATCCAAGATGATGTAGAGTAGAACCCTAGACGCCAATCTTTCTTGATTTGGAGAGGATCCTACCGAGAACACGAAGAACACGAGGGAAAAACAAGGAGAGAAATCACTCAAACCAACGAGATTCGATTACACATGTGCTAGATTCTCGAAACACAAAGAGATTCACAATCCACGATCAACAAGGGACGATACAAAGGGTAACCGGTTCTTCTCCGTAAGGAGGTCTTGATGATGCCGTAAGGAGGTCTTGAATCCAAGTGGATCTTCTCCGAAGAGGTGTCGGTCCCTCGCGGTGGAGTAGATCCGGATGGATGAGCAAAGCTCTATCTCAAATGAGCTATCACAATGCTGACCCTAATACGAAGCTAGGAGACAAGTATATATAGTGCTAAGCCACGAAAGGGTAAGTGGGAGAGGATACATGGGGTGAAAACCCCTTTCACTGCGCGCAGGCAGGCCGGTAGTACCAGTCATGTGGCCGGTAGTTCCGCTGGGAGCTCATGCGGGGCGGTAGTACCGGTCAGGTGGGGTGGTAGTTCCGTTGGACGCCCAGGAACTGGTTCTGGAGGTGTACGCCGAAGGGGCAGCGGTTGTTCCGGTGGTTGGGGCGGTTGTTCCAGTCTTTTGGCAGAAACCGGTACAACCGGTGCAACACCGGACTTGCTCCGCTCAATCACAGAAGGTGGGGCGGTTGTTGGGCGGTAGTAGGCCGGCTGTTCCGCCCGAGCGGTAGTTGGGCGGTAGTTCTAGTCCTTTTGGGCTAGGCAGATCGTCTACATGCTCTTGATGTTCATCTTGCACCGTAACTTCTCCTTGGTTGCTTCCTTGGTACCTAAGCACACAAAGCATCTCCATTTGAGGTAGTAGCCATGTCTCAAGTGGGTCAAAGGGAAGTTCAACAAGGAGAGAGTTAACCTCGGATTGAATAGCACGTGCTCGAGCTCTTGTCATGGGTCCAAGTGGTGTTGTAGGAGATGTAGATGCGTCCACGGGGATGATCATGGGATGCTCCGCATCAATTCGCTTGCGTGTTGCACTTTGCCATGTCATCGTGTGCATTTCAACTGCATGTTTTTCAAAACTTGCATCCGTCCGGGTCTCCCGGTTCTCTCTGTTGTCTGTTCTGAGCCCAACCAAACTCACACACGCCCACGGCACTTCCGAAATATTATTCTAAAAGTGGCATAAAAATGTTCTCGGAATGGGTTGAAAGTTGGTGTGTGGTCTTATTATAGTGTAGGTGGACCGCCTGCCAAATTTCGTCGCATTCGGAGTCCGTTTGATAGCCCAACCGTTAAACATATAGCCGCGATATAGCAAGTTTATTCGTCGGACGTTTTCGGTTTCCGGAAACAGTTTCTGGGCTGCATTCCTCCTCTCTCCTCTCAGCCCAACCCTCCTACACAGCCCACCTAGCCCAACTACCTACCCCCCTCTTGACGGAGCCATCCGATCAAGATCGAGCGGCTCCGAAACAGAGCAAAGCCCCCTAACCCTAGCCCCTTGCTATTTATAGACCCCCTGCTGCCATTTTTGGCCTAAACCTAACCCCCCTAGCCTTCCCTAAACTCCCAGGCACCCCTCCTCAGAATCAGCGCCGCCACTTGTCATGCCCCAATGGCTGCGCCGCCACCCAGCCGTCGCCCCGGCCAATGGGCAGCCGCCACGTTGCCCTGCGCCCCCTGGCCTCCTCCCCACCGCTGCGGCCCACCAGGCCTGGGGGAGGCCCGCCAATCACATCGGGGCCTTCCCCCGAGCCCGCGCGCGCCGCCCATCACCGCTCCCCACCACCCGAGCTCCTCCGTCGCCGCTCACTGGACAACACCATCGCGCTCCCCGGCTCCCCGCCTCCCTCTCCAGCCCCGAGCGCCCCGCGCTGCCGCCCGCCGCCGCCGCCTCGCTGCCCCACCGCCCACACCCGCGCCGCCTGGAGCTCGTCGCCCCCACGGGAGGGCCTGCCTCCTCTCCGTGGTCCTCCCCGGCCTGGATCTGGAGAGATCCGACCGGATCTCGCGCGCGCCGCCCTGCCACGGCCATCCGCCGGCGCCCTCGCCTCGCCGCCGGAGTCCCGCGCCTCGCCGCCGCCGTTGACCCAGGTCCTGGACGACCCCGTCCCAGATCCGCCTGATTCCGTGAACCAAACGTCATTCACGCGCCGTACCGCTTCGTCCCGCTGGACCTCTCCGTCCACTTTGCCCGGGTTGAGCTTTTCATGAAGTCCCCAGAAAAATCATCTCATGTTTGCAATCTTGTGTAGACCATAACTTTGTGCATGTTGATCCGAATTGAGTGTATGATATGTCAAAATGTTCATCTTTGGATGCTCTTCATGATGGTTGTTGTTGCATGCTTGTTTGAGTTCATTTTGATGCCATTATCATCGTTGCCAAAGTGCTAAGTGCTGTTAACTGCTGAAAACTATTATAACTTGTCAGTTTGTCATTTTATATCTTTTTGTGTGATTTTCTTTTGAGCATTATGTCAACATGTTTTAGGAGCATAATCATGCCACCTTTGCAGTGGTACAATCCATTTATTTTTATATGCCTGGTGGTGAGTTCATCAAGCTTGTGAAGTGGGCTACTTGTTGTTAATGTTCTGCTAAGTCTGAATCTGTTATATCGCTATATTTGCTTGATGCTACCATCAAATCCATGCATAATATGGAGATGCCTACTTGACATGATTTGATATAAATATTATGCTCTATCATGCCATGCCATTTGATGCCTCATATAAGTCATGTAGCATATCTCTTCATCGCCATGAACTTGCCTAAATGATGTTCTAGTTTTCTGTTAACTTCATGATGCCATGTTGTGAGCTTGTTATTAGTTAATCTATGCCTCTTTTGGAGATTCTCCAATTACATGATTTGAATTATGCTATGAGTACTTTTTCTACATTCCAAGTTACATAATTTTGGACTTCATATGACCTTTGTTCCAAACTTGCAAACATGCTATGATAATTGTGTTGTTTTACACTTGCTGATACTGTTACAACATTCAAACTTGTCTTCATGGTTCCCACTAATACATGAGTCATATGCATATGATGCCTTGATGTTATTTGCTCTTTGTTATGTTCAATTTGATACCATGCCCTTGGTTGCTATGTATAGTTGCTGTAGCATCTTTATTTCATGCCTCCAACGTGTCACCATATTAACTCTGCTCTTGCATATGCCCTGTTTTTCACCGTCATAATCTGTGTTATCAAGTTACTTTTTGCATTGGTCAACTTGGATTAATCTTGATGCCTATGAACCTAAAACTTAATGATATTTGAAGCATGTTATCTGTACTTCAAGTGCATATCAAGTTTGTGCTCATATGATTCCTGTAGCATGTTGTTTTGATCATTGCAAAGTGCCTACTTGCTATTTTGGGCAGATTCTTGTTATAACTTGTTTGGAGTGTATGTGTTGAACCGTTGCTCCATTTTGAACATGCTCTATATGAATCTTGCTTAGAATTGCATGTAATTTCATATTGTCTTGTTGCACCCATGTTTTGGAGTGTTTGTGATTGTGTTTTGCTTGCTTTTGCATCAATGTCATGTTTAACTTGTGTTGCTCATATCTTCTAGGCCGTAGCTCTGAATTAAATGAACTTTGTTTGTAACATAATGTGTTATTCAGATCTGGAACAATTTCGAAAATTGCATACGAGTACTTACCAGAATTGTTAGATGTTGTTTTCGGCCTCATTTAAACTTGCTTTCGTGTGATGTTCTTGTATGCATCATCACTTGCCATGAGCATCAAGTAGCCTTGTCCTGCATCATACTTGGTTTAGCATCATGCCATGTTTACGTGTTGTGTGTTTACCATGTTGTTTGCTTCTTTCCGGTTGTACTTCTTCTTGATAGTTCCTGTTTCATTGCGATCGTGAGGATTCGTTCGACTATGCTTGGTTCGTCTACGCCGCTCATCTTCTTCATGGACTCGATCTTCTTCCTAGGGGGATTTCAGGCAAGATGACCGTTTACCCCGGATCTCACTACTATCATTGCTATGCTAGTTTTCTTGATGCTCTCGCTATGTCGCGCTTCCTACCACTTGTTTATCAAGCCTCCCAATATGCCATGAAACAATCTCTAACCTTTTTTTCACCAACCCAGCAAACCGTTGTTTGGCTATGTTACCGCTTTGCTAAGCCCCTCTTATATCATTGCTAGTTGTAGGTGCAGTTGTAGGTTGTTCCATGTTTGGACATGGATATCTTGGGATATCATAATACCTCATATTTAGTTAATGCACATATATACCTGGTAAAGGGTGGAAGGCTCTGCCTTATGCCTAGTGTTTTGTTCCACTCTTGCCACCCTAGTTTCCGCGATACCGACGTTATTTTCCTTGATTTTGTGTCCCTAACACGGTGAGGGTTTATGGGCCCCTCTTGATAGTTCGCTTTGAATAAAACTCTTCCAGCAAGGCACAACATTGGTTTGAACATTTGCCAACATAATAATATTGGATTAATTAATTAATTTGCACAGGGCGTCATGAACCCGAGGATTCTTTATTCCACGTAAACAGGGCGACCAGTGCTGATGGTGTTGGTCCCAAACGGGCAACCTGCGGGGCCACCATGGGGAAACTCGAGGGCTGGTTTAACTCGTAGCTTGTCCCATCTGGTGTACCCTGAGAACAAGATACGTGCGACTCCTATTAGGCTAGGTCGGTGCATCGGGCGGTCTTGCTAGATTTGTTTTACCACTGCCGAAATGTCTTGTGCACCGGGACCCCGAGTTTGATTGGATGTTCCGAGATGGAGGATTGTCTCCGTGGATCGTGAGCTTGTCATGGGCTAAGTTGGGACACCCCTCAAGGGTTTAAACTTTCGAGAGCCGTGCCCACGGTTATGTGGCAGATGTGAATTTTAAATATCCTGTTGTAGAGAACTTGACACCGGATTCGAATTAAAATACACCAACTGGGTGCGTAATCGTGACGGTCTCTTTTCGAGTGAGTCGAGAAAATAACATGGTGGGGTTATGTTTGAACGTAAGTAGTTCAGGATCACTTATTGATCATTACTAGTTTGCGTAGCCTTTCATCTTATTCTTTTACTCGTAAGTTAGCCACCATATAATGCTTAGTCGCTTGCTGCAATCTCACCACTTATCCATTCCTTACCCATTTAGCTTGGCTAGTCTTGATACCCATGGTAATGGGATTGCTGAGTCCTCATGGTTCAAAGATTACTACAACAACAGTTGTAGGTACAGGTAATGCGATGATCATGATGTGAGAGCGATGTTACTTGTTTTGGAGTTCTTCTTCTGCTTCTTCTCCGTCCAGGGGATAGGTTCCTGTTCGGCAGCCTGGGCTAGGAGGGTGGATGTCGTTTGAGTTTTTGTTTGTGTTTTCATCCGTAGTCAGATGTTACTCTTATGTATGATGTTGTTGTATTCATGTGGCATTGTATGCCTTTTGTATGTATCCCCAGCTATTATGTAATGGTACGATGTAAGATATCCAACTTACAAAAGCGTTTCAATATGCGGCTCTATCCTTGGTGGGACCTTCGAGTTCCTCTCGGATAGGATCGCATATTGGGCGTGACAATGAGTCTCCCCGACATCCTCTACACCGAGACAGCCAAGCCCCGAGCGCTCGCATGCCCTGCACCGCCCTCATCGAGCCGTCCTCGACCTCTTGCCACTAGAGATCCCCCTTACCATCCCGATAGCTCTGACCCTCCTCCGAGCTTCCCCGAGCCTGCTGAGCAGCACTACGAGTTCACCATGATCTCTACTCCATTTCCCCTCCTCACTCGTGCTCTATCCTGCTCCGCAGCCGCCGCCCGGAATTGACATGAGATCCGGCCGCCAAATTTGTCGCCGTCGTCACTGTGATGGGCCAACGTCGCGACTGACCACCTGGTCAAGTTCCTGCTGGCCAGTAGCTGCCGCGTGTGCGCTCCGTTTGCTCGGAAGCAAGCTGCAACCCCGTGCCAGCACCCAGCCGAACTTCGGCAGCCGCCATTGTAGATGTTGTCGTCGACTCCGACCGCCCCCTGCAGTGGCTGTGTACCACTAGCTACGCACGGGCCCTAACTCGCCATAGAACCCAACCACGTCGTAAACCGCTGCCTGTAGCGCGAGCTGGAGAAACTCCGGTGAGCCTCTGCCACAAGATATGTTCATCAATGGCGTAGCTGATGTGGCTGCATTAATTAGGGTCTATTCACGTGCTAATTAACCCTCCTAGTCACTGATAGTGGGCCCCACACCCTAACTAACTTCAGTTAAGTTTGTGTTAAGATTAGTTAAACCAGTTTAATCACTATGTCACTGACGTGTGGAGCCCACATGTGAGATTTGACTCTTGACTGGCCTATTGACTTCTAGACGTCACACCGATGTCATGCTGACGTATAAAATGCTTTCTAGATTTTTAAATAAATTAGAAATGATTTAATAATTCCAGGAAATAACCTAAGCTTTGAAAAACCATAGAAAAGAAACTGTAACTCCAATGGAAATAATTTATATATGAACAATTATCAGAAAAATATGAAGAATATTATTTTGGCACTTTCATGCATGTTTGAACAAGTTAACCATTATTATTAGGACAAATCATGATTAGGGAACTTTATGAATTAACATTTGGAGTTGGAGTTCAATCTTGTTTGAATTCCACTTCATTTAACCTGGCTAAATGTTGCACTAGGTCAATTAAGTAGCATAATATGACATATCATTCATTGGGTTGTGCATTGCATCGAATGTGTTCTCTTTTCCTGTTTGCCGGTGCTTGTTCCTTCTCGATATCAGACGCTTCCAACGATGTGATCGTTAACACTTATGAAGTGCATTACCATCTTCAGAAGTGCCAGGCAAGCAAAACACCCTTTGAGCATTCCGCTACAATCCCACTCTCTCGCTCATGCTCTCTTTTATTGCATTAGGACAACAACCATTCAACTGTCATATGTCACGGTAGTTGAACTCATTCCTCTGCATGACCTATCTTTGCCACAGTAAATAGTAGAAACCCACTAGCATGAGTAGGAGTTGTTTGAGCCATGATGTGCCTACTCATTCATGCTTGCTTGTTATGCCTGCTATGCTTAGAGTTGTGCCAGGTCTGATTCATCCGGGATGGATTGGAATGGTGTTGAACATGTCCTACTTTTGATAGCTAAGTGTGTGAACACGATTTGGTAAAGGTAGCGATGAGAGGCCATGTAGGAGTAGATGATGGGTTGTCTCATTGGGATGGTCCTCTGGAACTGACTTCTGCGTTTGTGATCCAAGACAGTTACTACCACACATTGGGTTCCGGTAGCTCGACTCCTCTAGGCTTATTAATCACCTCGATCTCTGTCCAGGAGTTGCAACAAGTTTCTGGTGTTTGTAGGTAGTGCTATCTGTCTACCAAGTGGCACCCGATACAGGTGGGCTTGGGACAAACTAGGCCCAGTGGCATGGTGTACCAAGTGGCACCGGATGGCGGGCTTGGGAACCGTGCTCATATTGTTTGGGGCCGTGATGGAAACTTTGCCCAAAATTCCTTTGCGGGTTCAGCCTCGGATAGGCGATAAACCTAGACTAGAGTCTTGTGTGGCTTGTCAGGTCGTGGCCAACACCCTTGCCAGGCTTCCGCTTGAAGGTTTCCAAGATACATGACATGTACATGGCGGTAAGTGGGGAAAGCGTGTGTGAAGAAGTACACCCCTGCAGGGTAATATGATCTATTCGAATAGCCACGTCTGTAGATATCAACTACTTGGAAAGCGTATATGGTTCATAGATAACTTTAAGTGGATACTCTAAACTGCGGAAGATAAGTGTGAGTGATATGGATAGCCTTCTCGTTGGGAGAGGGGAGAGAATCCATAGTGGTGTATTGATATGGTGAATATGTGGACTCGTGTGCGATTTCTCACCTCAAAGAAAATGCTGGTGGTCGTAGTACAGGATAGCCACTAAGTCAAAGCTGGCTTCTTGCAGTCAAACTCCACAACCCCTTTGTTGACACCTGATGAATAAGTAGTTAGTTCTGATGTAAGTCTTGCTGGGTACATTTGTACTCATGTTTTCTTAATTTATGTTTTGTAGAGAGACTTCAGTGTCACCAGTAGTTCTTTGTGGGCTTCGACAATTAGTTTGGGAATCCCAGACAGAGGTCTGGGTCCTATGGAGGGTCTTGTAGATAGTCAGACTTTCTAGCCTTCTTCTTTTCAGATGTATGTACCCAGACATGTTTAAGCTTCCGCTTGTTGCTTGTATGACTTGTATGTTGGGTCATGAGACCCATGTTTGGAATAGCTGGCTCCTCGGAGCTTATTGAATAAATACTTTGAGTCATAGGGTTGTGTTGTGATGCCATGTTGTATTTACACATACCGAGCATATTGTGTGTATGTTATTAAAATGCTTGGTATGTGTGGGATCCGACACCTAGTTGTTTATTCTTGGTAGCCTTCCTTATGGGGAAATGCCTCCTAGTGCTTCCACTGAGCCATGGTAGCTTGCTACTGCTCCAAAACACATGGATTGACCGACACAGTTCCTTCTTTGCTCCTGTGTCTGTCCCTTCAGGGAAATGTCACGCGATGTTCAGTCCTGATAGCTTGCTACAACCCGGTTACACTCGCTGCTAACCGACATGTGCATTGTTGGATCATGTATGTCTGTCCCTGTAAGTTTGTGCCACCTTGGGTTTACGACTAGTCGTGTCGACCCGGGTTCTCTGTCATATGGATACTAGCGACACAATCATATATGTGAGACAAAAGGCGCAAATGGTCCCGGCCTAGGTAAAGCTACAACCATGGGAATACCGTGCGTGAGGCTGCAAAGTGATATGATGTGTTACATGCTAGATCGGTGTGACTTAGGATCGGGGTCCTGACAGCGGGGCCCCTTGTCCACTCCTTCCGACTGCTACTACGACTAGTTTCTGATCGAAGAAACTTTGAATCAAAATGATGGAAGCACAATAGTTGGGAGTGACTAGGTTTTCTTACGATTAAGTTTTCATGCAGAGGTACATTATGGATGGTGAGGTGGACTTAGCTGCGTCTGCCTCCCTCCTTATTGTCTCCAGCAGTGATAGGCTGTCGGGGGTCGGTGCGCTGGTCTACCCTTGACCTTTCCTTTCGGGAAGTTCACCGGTGGTGAAGGCCTTGCTGTGAACCAAAGAAACACAATGGAGAAAACAGGTGCGTACGATCGCTTGGTGAAGGATTAATTAGCTCATGCTAAACATTGTTGTAATCCTAGCAAAGATATATGCTCAAGTTAAACATGCATGCAAGTTTTTAGGGTGCCAGCGCTTCGTTTTATTATCTTTGCACAAGGTCAGCACCTGGCTTCGTACAAAGGGATACATGCACATCAGCAATGCTTGTACAAAAGGTGGCTACCAGGACTGAGCCCGCCTTACAGGTAGAACTTGCAAAGATGCTCAATATTCCATGAGTTCCGCACCTTAATGCCATCTTTAGTCTCCAGACAGACTGCGCCAGGTCTGGTGACTCGTACTACCCAGTAAGGGCCTTTCCCACTTTGGCGTCAACTTGTTGGCACCCTTGGTGGACTGAATGCACCTAAGGACAATGTTGCCTTCCTCAAGGCTCCGGGCAGGAACCCTACGGCTGTGATAGCAACGCAGGGCTTGCTGGTAGCGGGCAGCATCCACAGCATCCCGGAGACGATCTTCCTCGAGGAGCATGACATCGTCATGCCGGAGCTGCTCTTGCTCTACTTCATCGTAGGCAAGTACTCGTGGTGACCAATATATGAGTTCTGTTGGGAGGACTGCTTCTGCCCCATACACTAGGGAGAAGGGAGTCTGGCCGGTGGCTCGAATCGGTGTCATACGGAGTGATCAACGAACCACCGGTAGCTCGTCTATCCAGCGTCTGCCACACTTTTGCAACTTATCAAAAGTTCTTGTTTTGAGTCCACGCAGCACTTCATCATTCATCCTCTCAGCTTGTCCATTGCTCTGGGGATGAGCAACAGAGGCGAAAGAGATCTTGCTCCCAAGGTTTTGGATGTATTGCATGAAGACGCGGCTTGTGAACTGGGTGCCGTAATCGATAATTACTCTGGTGGGTACTCCAAAAGGCACACCAATCCTTTCAAGAACTTGATAGCTGACTGTGCGGTTACCTTCCTCACTGGCTCTACTACCGGCCACTTTGTAAACTTGTTGATTGCAACGTACAAGAATTCAAAGCCTCCGGGTGGCACGGGGGAAGGGGCCCAAGATGTCGAGCCCCCAGACCAAAAATGGCAACGATAAAGGGATCGTCTCGAGAGCTTGAGCTGGTTGATGGATGTTCTTGGAGTGGAACTGGTAGGCTTCACATTTGGTGACTAGCTCAATTGCATCTTGGAGGGCTGTGGGCCAGTAGAAACCCTGCCGGAAAGCCTTTCCAACCAGGGCTCTTGATCCAATGTAGGAGCCACACACGCCCTTGTGTATCTATGCCAGCAACTCCTGCCCATCTTCCCGGCAAATGCACTTTAATTTCACACGACCTTTTTCTATACAGAGTGTCATTGACAAACTGATGCATAATGGACCGCCGGGCTACTCTTTCAGCTTCTTCTTGTTCTTCGGAAAGTTCTCCTGTTTGAAGGTAGTGGGCTATGTCTTGCACCCAGGTTGGAGCTTGAGGCTCGACAACAAGGACCAATGGCACCTCCTCATTTGTGGGAGCTCTCACCTTGACCGCAAGGACCTATGGTTCAGCGGGAGGGTGCTGCTCACCAGCCGAAGTAGGGTTGTTCACGGTAGCCTCTCTAGGAGCGGCTTCGGGGAGCCCTGCCGGGAGATACTTGTTGGAGTCCAACTTCCTTCTCTTCCTGGCCATCATTGAAGGGGATACTGATGGTTGATTCAGGTGGAGGAAAAAAGTTCCTGGTTCCACAGGAAGCTTTTGTGCATCACACTTTGACAAGTGATCAGCAATGTTGTTCTCCGAACGTGGCACATGCTCTACTTGTAACCTGTCAAAGCGCTCCTCCATCTTTCTCACCTCCTCTACATATGCCTCCAGCAACAGACTCTGGTAATCCTTATTAGATTGCCTCACCATGAGCTACAAGTCTCCACGAATGACCAATTTCTTGATTCCCAATTTCACCGTGATTTTGAGTCCGGCAAGGAGCCCCTCATACTTGGCAGTGTTGTTGGTGGCCTTCTCCTGGGAAAAGTGCATTTGGACCACATATTTGAGATGCTATCCGGTGGGTGCAATAAGAAGCACGCGAACTCCAGCTGCCTGCAACGAGAAAGCTCCATCAAAATACATGATCCACTCTTGAGGCGCCTCCTTGTTGGGATAACAGTCTCTGGTATTTCTTCGTCTGCAGTGGGCGTCCATTCTACGATGAACTCCGCCAACACCCTACTCTGAATTGTTGAGGTATTTTCGTACTTTAGGCCAAAGCTTGATAGCTCTAGTGCCCATTCAACTATCCTGCCAATAGCTTCAGAGTTCCTCTGTAGTGGGAAACAGGTGACAATTGTGATCTCATGGGCTTGGAAGTAGTGGTGTAGTTTCCTCGAGGCCATGACGAGGCCGAATATCGGCTTTTGCACTTCAGAGTACCTTGATCTAGCCCCCTGTAATAGGGAGCTAGCAAAGTACACTGGCCGCCGCACCACCTTCTTCCTTGCCGTGGTTTTAGGACTGCCCCCACGAACTTGCTCCGCTTTTCCTTGATCTATGTTCAATCTTACCGTGGTTGACTCAGTTTCTTCTCTGGAGAGGACAGTTGTTGTGGCTGCTTCTTTGTCCACTTCCCGCTGTGCCACCAGCGCTGCACTAAACACTTGGTTCGTTGCCGCTAAATATAGCAGCAATGACTCTTGTGGTTTAGGAGTGACTTAGGTGGGGGCAAAGAAAAGGTATGCTTTCAGGTCTTGCAGTGCTGCTTCTACCTTCGGGGTCCACTTCGTCGGACCTACCTTATTCAAAATTTTGAAAAAGGGCAAGGCACACTCAGTAGACTTGGAAATGAACCTACTCAGCGCGGCAACACATCCAGTTAAATGCCTCACACCTTTAATAGCCCTGGGTGCTTGAGTTTTCTCAATTGCCCTGATCTTGTCGGGGTTGGCTTCTATTCCTCGGTGAGACGGAAAGAAACCAAGTAGTTTGCCGAAGGGAACACCAAACACACACTTCTCAGGGTTTAACTTTAGGTTGGTCTTGCGCAAGTTTGCAAAGGTCTCTTCCAAATATTGAATAAGTGTTGATCTGTTCTTGGTTTTGACCAGTATATTATCCATGTATGCTTGTATATTCGTGTGCAGCTGAGGCTCAAAACCAATTTGTACTGCCCTTGCGAAAGTGGATCCAACACTCTTTAACCCAAAAGGCATCCGTACAAAGCAGTACGTGCCAGATGGAGTTGTGAACGCGGTCTTTTCTTCGTCTTCCTTGGACATGAATATTTGATGGTACCCGGAGTATGCATCCAAAAAGGAAAGAAGATCACACCCGGAAGTGGAGTCTACAATCTGATCAATGCATGGTAGGGGGAAAGGATCCTTTGGACATGCCTTGTTCAGGTCCATGAAGTCAATGTAGAGCCTCCATTACCATTTCTCCACGCACAACCACCGGGTTTGCTAGACATGTTGGATACAGCACTCCCCTGACTAAACCAGCTACTTCGAGTTTCTTAATCTCCTCGGTAATGAACTGATGCTGCTCTACGGTTTTGCTTTCTGACCTGCTTCTTGACGGGCTAAGCATGGGGACAGACAACAAGGTGGTGCTCGTTTACCTTCCTGGGAACACCGAGGATGTCAGATGGTTGCCAAGAAAACACATCAGCATTCGCTCACGGGAAGGCAACGAGCGCACTTTCCAATTTGTCATCGAGGGTGGCACTAATGGTGAACGTACCGTCAACGCCATCTTGTCCTGTCGGGAACTTTTTCACAATAGGTGAAGCAACCTTTGGCCTTTTGCTAGTGGAACTCTCCGACAAGTCCTCAACCGGTGTGGCACACTCCGAAGAGGCGCGCTTCTCGGGGTCCTTGCTGGCATTCCTGTTAGCTTTCTCCCTTTTGTTTGTATCCTTGGCGTGAGCTATGGCCTCTGCGGCTTCAGCTGCTACCGTGTCCCGATACATCTGATCCACACATATAATGGCATCCTTCTTATCTAATGGGATGGAGATGATACCCATTGGCCCCGGCATCTTCAAAGTGTTATAGGCATAGTGGCATGCCGCCGTGAATTTTGCCAGAGCTGGACAACCAAGAATCCCAGTGTACGGTAAGGGAAGTTCAACAATGTCAAACACTACCCTCTCGGTCCGGTAGTTCAGCTCTCCACCAAACGTCACAGGTAAAGTGATCTTTCTCTTGGGCCGGCTCCTGCCGGGGTTGATTCCTTGGAAAGTTCTGTGGCCTTGAGCTCTTCATCAAGGATCTGCAACCTCACAACCACCTTGGGGGAAATCAAGTTCAATCCAGCCCCACCGTCAACTAGCGTCTTTGTGACCTTGAGGTTGCGGATCGTTGGGGAAACCAGGCAAACATCCAACCGCAGTGGTGCGGTCAGGATGATCCTCGTCATCAAAGATGATAGGCGCGCGGGAGCATTTAATTGGCTTCCGGGAATCTGTAGTTAGTATCACAGTGTTGACCTCACGCACACACTGCTTGAGCTGGCGGTGAGAGGGGTGCAAAGATGCCACCCTGTCAACACACATGACTTCGGTTGTTTTCTGGAATTCTTGCTCGCTGGTCTCTTCTTCATCCCCTTCATCACTCTCACCATCTCCTTCTTTCTTATCATGGCCTCTAGTAAGTTTCTCCTTTCTCTACGGGGCCTTGCAACGATGGCCCCCTCTACTGCGATGGCCCTTTCCGCCAGCACCCTCTTGGTCTCTCTCCCTGTCGCCCTTCTCGTACTCCGCCTTCTGCTTCTTAGCAAGCTGTTGAACTTGATGACATTCTTGGAGATCATGAGCTTTAGTGCGGTGGATTTTGCAGTATGGCCCATCAAACTTTTTAGGTTTCGCCGCCGCCGCGGCCTCCCAGCAATCAACGCACGCGGTAGCTTCCTTGCCAGGGCTTTGGTTTTGGCATTCTTGCTAGTGTTGAGGTCGCCAGAGCTCTCAACGGCCAGTACTGACTTATCTTTGCGCTTCTTGCTGCGCCTCCAGTCTCTCTTCTTGGGATTAGCGGCTTCGTCGTTGTCCTCCGAATCAAACTCAACACCATCCTCCTCCCTGGGGAGTCGCCTCCCTTCCTCAGCCCGAGCACATTTATCCACCAAGGTGTACAACTCATTGACGGTCTTGGGCAGCCGAATGTTCATTTTAGAACGTATCCTTCTGTTGCACATGTTGGAATGGAACGCGGCAATCACAGTTGCTTGGTATATCTCTGGAATGTTGCGGTGCACTCGGCTGAACCTCTGCATATACTTACGCAAGCTCTCTCCTTCTTTTTGTGGAAGAACATGCAAATCACTGGGCCTCCCAGGCTCTTGGTGGCCACCCATGAAGGTTCCAACAACACAAGTCAGCCCACGACGAAATAGAGTTCTCTGGTAGGTGCATCAACCACGACCTCACATTTGACTTGAGCTCCAAAGGGAAGTAGTTGGCGAACACTTTCTCATCTCTACCTCCGGCGGCTGTGGCAATTGTGCAAATGCTCAAAACATTTGCCGGGCTTAACTTTCCATCATACTTTTCCGGCAGTTTTGGCTTGAAGACTCGGGAGGATGGGCAGTGGACCTGCCGCAGCATGCGAGTGAAGCAGGGCACCCAACCTCGTAAGGAAAGTACCTGCCATCACTGGGCGCGAGTTCATCAACGCCTAGGCCATTGCGCCTGTCTGATTCACGGCGTGTCTCCCGGCGTCACTCTATAGTGACGCGCGCATCTTCCCTTCGCTATTCTTCCAGAACTCGCCGCTGATCTTGATGGGCTTGCGGACCATACGAGGCCATAGACATCTTGTCGGGCTCATTGGCACGCTGCCCTTGCTGCGGCTGCCTCTGGGTCTACTATCATGGAGGGGACTCCACCTTTGGCATGGCTCCCTCAGCACAACCTTTAGCCCGGGCTGCTGTCGTTGCTCACGGGTGCTGTGATGGCCCTGCCTACTGCAATCTTCCAACTCCAGCGAAGCCAATCAAACTCTGGATGGTGGCCCTCCATTCCTCCATTTGATCAGCTGCCGGCGGGAATCTTAACAGGAGTTGGGCTCACACCATGGGTTCCGTAGCTGTGCTTGGCATGGTTGATGAGGCAGACCACGACGTTGCTCGACTCCTGGTGGAACCAACAGGGGCGTCGCCGCGTTCTCGCTGTTGCACATCGGTCGCCAAGGCAACTTTGTGATGACTAGACTGCGCTCGGGGATTGACATCCCTGTTCGGCGCTCTGTTTTGCCCGTCTTCCTCCGGGCGAGGCGCGTGGCAAGTAGTTGCGCCTGTGGACAGGCACGACTGGGTGTTCACAGCTCATGCCAGAGTGGGCGTCATTGTTGTGGTTGTGCCGTCAGTGCGGCGGGGAGGCGGAGATTGAACATTCGCTCCACCCGTGGATTGCGGGCCATGTCCATCGGGATGTTGCTGGTGCTGCCCTCCCTCGATGTCCCTTGCTCTAGCTTTGGCCGTAGGGCCACAACGACGCTGCTGCCTACACCAGTCGCGTCTCTCGCAACACCCGCCTCACCCGACGCTGCCGCGGGGCCGACGGTGTCCGTGGCTGCGTGCGAGGGGGCCTTCAAAGTGGAAGGGTGCACGGTTGCGCCCGGTTTCTTCTTGGGCGCCATGGCTAAAATGATGACGATGATGATTGACGCGCTAATCACAACCTTGAGTTCGTGCAAGTGACGCCCCCTACATGGCGCACCAAAGATTTCGAGGGAGAACACGATCAACTATGGGGCCATCGGCCCCTTTGTTCTTCGGCAAGGGGGGATCACATTGCACAAAGAATACAACGGTGGTGACACTGATGGTTTTCTCCCATGTTTGGGCCGCTGTGAGGCATAAAACCCTACTCCTGCTTTTGGTTGATTGGACGGAGGAGCACAACAACGCGCAACGCCCGAACCCGACAAGGTTGCCTCGGGGGAGCAGCTACGCGCATACAAGTATGAGGGTGCGCGGATCCTTTGTTAATTTGCCTTGTACCACCTTTTCTAGCTCAAGGGGTAGCCAAAGTGGCAAAATAGTCTTTATCTAGTGATTAGATAGCTAACAATGCTATCATACCTAACTCTGGCAGTTAGGACAAAGTGCATTAAATGCACCGCTAGGTGTCATGCTGAGGGCGAAACCCGACAAGCCTGCCGTGCCGCTTAATCATCTTCTGCTTATGTGTTTGACATGCCTTAGACGGGTATCATATGAGGGTAATATGTCTTCCAATGGGCTGCCACATGCTCAATGGAAGCCACTTAATCACTTGGGCACTCGACACCGCACTAATAAGTGACTTACGTCACTTATGTGGTGGAGCGGTTGTGCCTTGGCGGGGTTCTTGGTCTTGGCGTCCCCGGCAGGCCTGCCGGGGAAATCTTGGATTTGCTTTTGGGGAGGCCTTGACCCAGCCAGGCCCTCCTGCCCAGCAAGGAAGGCCTCCTCTAGGTGATATCTTGCTGTCTTGCTTGACTTGGTCTTCTTGATCCGCTCCTTGATATCATGAAGAGCGGCTTATCTGGGCTTGACCTTGCTTGGTATGTTGGTGTTGGTGTCAGTTTTCTGGGAACGGGGGTCCCCAGACTTGCCTGCCTGCGGCCTGCGGCGTGGCTCGAGCGGAGCCCCAGTGCAGCCCAGCTTCATCAGCTCAAGCTCAAGACCCCCGCGAGGGGCCAAGCCTCATGGGGCGGATGACAGGAAGCTTCCTCAGGAGCAGCCTCATCAGGTAGGCTCGCGAGGAGGCGGAGAGATCAAGGCAGGGTACCTCGCGAGGTGCCCATGACGCAAGCCATGACGATCGAGACCAGGCGGGCGCCGGCCTGCGCAGTGTCCTTGTTTCCCCTTCAGTGCAAAGGGGGCAAGCACAGGACAAGGCATCAGGCAAAGGTTACCGTTTTGGTGCAACAAGACCAAGACCAGCAGAACGGCAGGATGGAGATCATCATGGAGCCCAGGATAGCGTCACCGTCAGAGTCTTTGGCAGTCGGAGACCAACTTTAGTCAGGATAAGTGTACTAGATGTTCCCCTTCAAAATGGCCAATTGTTGGCGCCCTTTCCGCTCATTATTTGCGAAGAGGCCCAGGGCCTCCCTCTATAAATAGAGCTAGCCACCACAGAGGAGGGGGCGGATCCAGATTTCGGGTAGATTAGAGAGAGAAAGGCGACTGAACTCACCCAAGCAGTTCATCGCACCAGCTCAAGAACAGCCCCTCGCGAGGCTGTTCTCCCTTTGTATTGTTCATCATCAGCCCCTGAGGCAATCCACCACACCACACACTGGAGTAGGGTATTACACCACAATGGTGGCCTGAACCAGTATAAACGTCGTGTCCCTTGCGTGTACTTCTTTCTAGCTTAGATCCCTTGCGAGGCTTCGAGACGTGCGCTGGTAGGGGAGAGATAATCGTGCGCACCCCAGAGTTCGAACCTCAAGGGTCTGTCGGAACCCGAAATCCGATATTTGGCGCGCCAGGTAGGGGTGCGCCGGAATCCTTCTTCCACCGCCTCGCGTTCGTTGTCATTCGCGCCCATGTCTGATGCTCACCGAGTACGCGCCGAGAGTCGGGCTGCTCTCCCGGCCCATGTCGCCCAAACGGCTCCCGTCGGCGGGCCTCCCCGTCATTCCCCGTTGCCTGCCGCCCACGCCGCCACCGGCCTGGCGGGGAATGAGCAGCAGGCATCATCGCTGCATCCCTCGGTGCAGCGGGAAGGCCGCACCGCCACCACGTCGCTAACTCTGGTAGGCTCGTCATCGCACGCTCATCGCGCTCCCGCGGACGCGCACGCCATGTTGCTCCTGGCACATGAGCTCCTGCACTATCGCCCCGTCGACGACCTCTATGAAGAGTGGCTCGGTCGCATCACCGAGCTCGTCAGCGCCGCAGGGGGCTCCCCTGCGCCGTCCCTCTCGCTGCACCGCCCTCCGCCCTGCACGGGCAATGCAGCTCCGGAGGCACCTCCGCCGCCTCCTCCTCAAGAAGGCGCCCTGGCCCCAAGGCGCGTGGCCCCTGGACGAGACCCGTTGCGCCTGGCACCCGCGCAGCAAGAAAGGAGCTGCCAAGAGGTCCCTCGCCCTTAGGAAGCCGCTCGCGTGCTCCCAGTGCCAGCACACCACGACCGCGTTCCTGCTCTAGTGCGCCAAGACCCCGTGCTGCTGCTGGCGGCAGCGCGCGGAGACCTCCAAGATCAAGCCCTTCGTCACCAAAAGTACCCTGTAGCCACTACAGGATGCCGCGCCTTCACCGCCGAGCTGCGCATGGTGGCCTGGCCGGGCAAGTTCAAGCCAGATCTGCCTCCTCGCTATGATGGTACTGCCGACCCGTGGAGTTCCTCCACCTCTACGAGCTGGGCATCGAGGCGGCCAATGGGGATGAAAAGGTCATGGCGAACTGGTTTCCCATGGCGCTCAAGGATGGCGCCCGTACCTGGCTCCTAAACCTGCCTCCCACCATGATCTCCTCTTGGGACGAGATGCGCACTCGCTTCATCGCCAACTTCCAAGGCACTCGTGACCGGCCCCCAGCCATGAGTGACCTGCGCCGCATCAAGCAACAGCCAGGAGAGACCTTGCAAAAGTACATCCAGCGCTTCAACAACGCCCGCCTCAAGATCCCCAGGGTGACTGAGGAAGCCATCATCTCAGCCTTCTCCGTTGGCGTGTGTGACATCAAGATGAAAGAGGAGCTAGCGATCCACGAAGACCTGTGCACATCTCTGGAGTTGTTCAACTTGGCGACCAAGTGCACCAGGGCTGAGGAGGGGCGCCTCTCCCTCCTCGAGCTTCCAGCTGCTGATCCGGAAGAGAAGAAGCCCAAGGTCAAAGACATGAAGCGCAAAGGAGTTGTTGTGCTCGCAGTGGAGCCGGACACCAAGCGAGGCAGGGACCAGCCGGAGTCATCCAAGGGCAGCCGGTACTGCGTGTACCACGACCTCCACACCCACAACACCATCGAATGCCAAGAGCTCAGGGCTGTGCGAGATGGGCTTATCGGTCGACGCCCCGGGCGCAACGATCGGGGCTTTGGCCGAGGAGGAGGAAGAGGTGGAGGACGATGGGAAGACCGTGGCCCTCGCCAAGGGTGGCATGACCGACCTCGCGAGGACCGTTGGAAGGACCAGCCTCGCGAGGGAGGTTGGAGGGATCAGCCTCATGAGGATCGCCCGCAAGGCAACGCAGGCCTCCCCCCTCTGCCACCACCACCAAGGAGGAATGAAGACTAACATCATGACGAGGGGTCTGGGGGCTTCTAGGAGCCGCGCGCAATCGCTTGCATCCGGGGCGGCGCCCATGCCCCAGCCTCACAACGCATCTTCAAGCAGTTTGCTCGCGAGGTGAATGCGGTCCTCCCCAAGCTTGAGGCCACGCGCCCTCTCAGGTGGTCCGCGTGCGCTATCACGTTCAGCTCAACGGATCAGCTCAAGTGCGCGGCAACGGCCGGAGTCCTCCCAATGCTTTGTTCCCCCATCATCAGCAATGTGCAAGTCACTAGGACCCTCATCGATGGTGGAGCAGGACTCAACATCATGTCCGTCAAGATGTTTAACAATCTCCAAGTGCCATATGATCAGCTTCAGCCGACCAAGCCTTTCTCAGGAGTCATTGATGGTTCCACTGTTCCGATAGGGTAGGTTCGCCTTCCAGTCACCTTTGGGCAGCGCAATAACTACTGCACCGAGCTCATTGACTTTGACGTCGCCCACATTCGCATGCCATACAATGCCATCCTCGAGTACCCAGCCCTGGCCAAGTTCATGGCAGTGACTCACCATGGTTACAATGTCCTCAAGATGCTAGGAAGCGGTGGAGTCACCACAGTCTCCTGTGAAGAAAAGGATGTAGTGTGTTCTCTTGAGCATGCCTTCCAAGCCGCGGCAATCGAAGACCCAGATCACAAGAGCGGGAGCCTTCCCGAGGCAGTCCCTAAGAAGAAGAAGACTTCACCTGGCCCAAACCATCGGGAGGCAGGCACCTCCAGAGGCGTGGCGTAAGGATCCGCGCCTGTCCAAGGGGCGCCACCCTCTATCGCATAGGAAGGCGCGCCCGGCGTCCTCCTCGGGCAAGGCTCGGGGGCTCTCTCCTGGAGGGCCACCGACTTTGCCAAGGTCACAAGGGAGGTGCTCGGGCACCACTTAGAGGCGTGCTTCAAAGCACGTTTCCCTCAGGAAGGTGCGAGGCAAGGAGGGCCAAACCCTCAGGAGTTCATCGCGAGAAACACTCAAGAGCTGCAGGAGTCAAGAGTCATGTGCGGCAGCCCCCGCTTACCTGCCGTAGCCCCCCATCCAGGCGAGGATGGTGGGCTGCGCGTCCGCATCGACGTACGAGGGCTCAACCGAGCCGCGTCTCAGGAGTGCCTCTAGCCTTCACGCGTAGGGCATTGCAAGGGTCCACCTCACAGCTACGTTCGCATGCCTCTTGCCCTGCCGAACACGGCCGCTGCCCATCAGCGCCTGCTGAGGAGCATCCTGGAGGCTCAGGAGGTCAGGCATTGCGCAGTCCTGGCAGAGATGGAGATGGTCCTTGAAGATCCACCTGTGCCCCCGGAGCCTCCCGAGGCTCCTGGTCTCGGGAACTCGTGAGGGTCGGCTTCCTCACCATGCGTCGTCCGCTACTTCGGCATCTCTTCATCTCCAACGGTATCAGGTGACATCTTTCCAAGTTCCATTTTCAACTGGGAGCGCCCACAGGGCTGCATCATTCCCAGGTTGCGTGGGTCCGCCCTTGTGGCATGTATCCGTTTTGCTTATGTTCTTTGCCTACCTAATTGGGGGCGCCCCTCGGGCTACATTATCCCTAAGCTGCTCGGGCTGACCCAGTGGCGTTTGGTTTTTCCGCATCTATCTAAATGAATTTGCTCCTTCATGCTTAACCTGCTTGACTTAATCGCCAGCTCAATTGACACCTACCTTTGGACCCGCTCGCTCTGGCACGGCGCTTGCGTATGGGTCCGTCCCTGCAACACCGATAATGCAGCCCCGCAAGGCGCCACCTCACCAGGCCCTCAGTGCCCCAATCACCCCCTCAGAGCGACCAATGGTTGGCTGGCGACCATAACGACAGACCTTGTTTTCCCTCGTGATTGGTATGCAGGACCCGCTCTAGGAGTAACGCTCGGGGCATCGCGAGCTTTCTCTCCCTCTCTCCGGCACGATCCGCTCGCTCGCTAAAAGTGGGGCGCCTGAGCATCGTGACTCATGGGCTCTTACTAGCTCTCTAGCCCTCACCCCCTGGCCTTAACCCACGGCATCGCGACCTGTCATACCAGCGGCGGCTGAGCTCACTCGAGGGCGGGGCCTGAGGATGTAGAGCATGAAGGAAAGTGCGGGGAAGAGGGAAGAAGCTCAAGAGGGCCTGACCCAGCAACACCCCAGCTGCCGCCATGAAGGCCCGACACCTCGTCAAAAACTACTCCAAACCTACGAGACAAGTCACGCAAAAACTGAATCGACTCAGCGCTAAACCCTCGCCTACTGCAGCTCTGTCACGGTAATGTTGCATGCCTTTCTTGCCCAACGAAGGCTGCTTGAGCGCTAAAGGGGATCTCCTGAGCATCTCGACACAGGGGCTCTTACTGGACCTTAGGCCGCTCACCTCCTGGCCTTGACCACGGCATCACGACCTGGCATATCAGCGACGGCTGAAGCCTGCCTGGGGACCGGGACCTGTCGGCGTAGAGCACCAAGCCCTCATGAGGACAGAAAGGGGGAGCTGAGCCGGGGCAGAACGCGCCTCTCGCATCATTTCATGATAAGGATGTACAATTCACAAAAGACACGGCAGACGCCTTACATACCCCCATGGGGTGTCATTTCGATTCCTCACAGGGAACAAAAGGTGCTAAAGAGCGATAACTACACACGCCTCTGCAGAAGATGCCATCATCAATAGTGGGTCATCAGGCACCGCCGCCAACCCCATCCAGATCAGTAGTGCCGACGGCCTGATGCAGCCGCCCTGCTCCGGGCGTGATGCGAGCTCGAGGGCTCGTAGCTGTCGTCGCTTGTCTCCGGTGTGGCGTGAAGCTCGGCGGAGTTGCTGGACCCTCCGGCTCCCCCGCTGCTACCTGAGGAGCTGCTGGGGAAGCGGTTGGCAGGCCTGGTCCTCGCCACTCCGATGCCCTGGCCGCCTCCCTTGGGGCAGCATTCCAGCCGGCGTCCTTCCGCGTCGAAGACCTTAAAGAACATCAAGGATGCACCATCGTATTCGAGATGGATTACGAGGGCACCCCCTGTCCGGCAGACCCCAGCCATGGGTCAGGAAGACCTTGCCCGGGGCGACAACCTCGACCTCCGCCTCGGTCGGGGGGGTGTTGCAGTCGGCGTGCTGCAACCCGAGCTCCCGAGGCCCCCTCGGCGGAATCTCGAAGGCGAAGGAGGGAGGAAAGCGAATCTAAGATCGAGGAGGCATGGCGGCGTGAAGCACAAGCTCACGACAAGAGCCCTCGGCATGGACTCCAGAGGGGACGACGCGCACCACCGTGACTCGCCGGCATCGACGGCGGCACCGTCCGTGTCGCTCGACGCCTTCTTCTCCACGGCCCTCGATTTGGGCGTACAAGGGCAGCGGAAACCCAGGCGATGGCCGCTCGTACCAGAGCCTCGACGCCTCCTGCCAAGCACCCTCATCTTGGCGGCAAGGTACTGGCCGCTTCTTCGGCGGAAGCGGGTCGGGACCCTCTCGGGGGGCCTTTCCCTTCTCCTCAGCAGAAAACCGTTGGATCGGCGCCATTGGCGTAAGGTGGAGCAAGGGCGAGGGAGAAGAAGAAAGGAAGTAGCGGGAAGGAATGGACTGGAAGGGCTCGCGCCATTCCGTACTTATAGCCGGAGGAGGCCAACCATCGGCCTCCACGATCGCAGGTAATCATGACCCATTTTTGCATGCAAGGACTTGTCAAGACGTGCAGTTGCCGAGGCATCGCAGGGAAGCGGAGACGCCCACGTCCAATCAACCACCACATGGCGCCCGAGGCCACAGGCTATTGGGGCCCGCGGCGATTCACACTTGCCCCTTCGCTTCTCTGCTAAGCCAAGTCCGATCACTCCTTGGGCCCGGGAGCTACTGTCGGCGTTCTGGAAACGGCGGTCCCCAGACTTCCCTGCCTGCGGCCTGCGGCGTGGCTCGAGCGGAGGCCCAGTGCATACCAGCTTCATCAGCTCAAGCTCAAGACCCTCGCGAGGGGCCAAGCCTCGCGGGGCGGACGACAGGAAGCTTCCTCAGGAGCAGCCTCGTCAGGCAGGCTCGCGAGGAGGCAGAGAGATCAAGGCAGGGTACCTCGCGAGGTGCCCGTGATGCAAGCCATGAAAATCGAGGCCAGGCGAGCGCCAGGCGGGCGCCGGCCTATGCAGTGTCCTTGTTTCTTCTTCGGTGCAAAGGGGGCAAGCACAGGCCAAGGCATCAGGCAAAGGTTACCGTTTCGGTGCAACAAGACCAAGACCAGCAGAATGGCCGGATGGAGGTCATCGTGGAGCCCAGGACGGCGTCACCGTCAGAGTCTTTGGCAGTCGGAGACCAACTTTAGTCAGGATAAGTGTACTAGATGTTCCCCTTCAAAATGGCCAATTGTTGGCGCCCTTCCCGCTCATTATTTGGGAAGAGGCCCAGGGCCTCCCTCTATAAATAGAGCTAGGCACCACAGAGTAGGGGACGGATCCAGATTTCGGGTAGACTAGAGAGAGAAAGGCGACTGAACTCACCCAAGCAGTTCATCGCACTAGCTCAAGAACAGCCCCTCGCGAGGCTGTTCTCCCTTTGTATTGTTCATCATCAGCCCCTGAGGCAATCCACCACACCACACACTGGAGTAGGGTATTACACCACAATGGTGGCCTGAACCAGTATAGACCTCGTGTCCCTTGCGTGTTCTTCTTTCTAGCTTAGATCCCTTGCGAGGCTTTGAGACGTGAGCTGGTAGGGGAGAGATCTTCGTGCGCACCCCAGAATTCGAACCTCAAGGGTCTGCCGGAACCCGAAATCCGACAGTTGGGTGCTTGATCGTTAGTACGCCTGTGTATAAGTCTGGTCAACGAACGTAAATGTTCGTTGTACTAACACATACCTAACTCTGGCAGTTAGGACAAAGTACATTAAATGCGGTGCTAGGTGACATATGGAGAGTTAGTCCCAGCAAGGTTTCTCCACCGCTTGCGGATGTAGGGTAGAACCCTAGAGGCCGATCTTTCACGATTGGAGTGGGTCCCTATAGGAACATGAAGAACACGGGGAAGAAGGGAGAGAAAACACAAGGGGAAACACTCAAGAACAAGTCCAATCACACATCCACTAGACAATCAAACACACAAGATCCACAAGGTACATGAACAACAAAGGGAAAGATACAAGGTAAGGTTCATCTCCAAGAGGAGGTCTTGATGGTATCCTAGACGGATCTTCCCATGAGGGGGTCTTGATGATATCCCGCAGGATCTTCTCACATGGAGGTCTTGAACTCCATGGGAGTGGTCTCTCTCTCTCAAGAGGAGGATGTAGGAGCAAAGTTCACCTAAGAATGAGCTATCATATTTGCTAACCCTAGAAAGGAGGTGGTGGTGGTCTATTTATAGTCTAAGCCCCCAAGGGGTAAGTGGGATAGGGATACAAGGCCAATGGCCCGCGGCTGCGCACACAGGCGTCGGACGTCTGGTGGGTGTCGGACGTCCGGAGGCTCGGGACGGTCCATAAATATCGTTCTGTCTCCATGGCACTGGTCATCCGGAGGAGCTCGGTCATCCGTGGCCTGGGAAGTGTCGGACGTCCGGTCTTGGTAGGTCGTACGGTCGCTGTAGATCTCGTCGGCTGGACCCTTGGGCTAGCTGGTGTTCCAGGTGTCGGACGTCCGGTGTAGTCCGGTCGTCCGGTGGCTGTAGATTGTCGTAGCTCCGTTTCTTACATCTTCTCTTCCATGCTTCCCTCACGGATGGTGTAGTTGTTCCGTGGCGCTTGCACTCCTCCTCATCATCCATGAAGCTCCGGCGATACCTATGCATGCACACGAGTGGAGTGTCAAGTAGTATACCATCCTCAAAGGTGTCAAGTGAACACGTGTAAAGGAGAAGATTCACCTTTATGTATGAGAAGTAGAGGTCGCACGTGTCACTTGCCAAACGGACTCTTGACATGGTGATGACCGTAGGATGCTCTGCATCATCCCCTCCCCCTTGGAAAAGATCCAACCTCGGATCGAAAACCAAATCACCATGGGAAAGAGATGGCGGTGCCGTGTCAAAGCGGTCGATCACCAAGCACTCATCGTCTAGTAGCTCAGAATGGGCACTCTCCAATGTCGCACCGTCTTGTGATTCCTTCAAAAGGAGCAAATAGAACAAACACTTGGAAAGACAAATGTGGTTAGCTTTAGTGCAAAACCAAGCATTCAAGAGGTGATTCACCAAACGAGTGTTGTCATCGAGCATAGCATAGGGTGTGACAAAGGATTGTGACATTGCATGTAAGCATATCAATTGAGCACATGCAAAGATAGCATGGGGACAAGTATGCAAATGTGAGGTAGAGATGCAAATATGTGTGACAAGAGAATAAGCATCTACCTCGAGGTCATAGCAAGCACTCACAAATTTCTCAATGAAAGGTCTATGGCAGGCATAAGAATCGTTCACAACACCAAATAAAATGAAGTGTCTAAACACATGGGTCAAGTGCAAGACAATCCAAGCATAATGTGCATAGGGTGTAGTGAATATAGTGTGGCACTCAACACAATATAAAGAGTAATTGTTAATCATGTGTGAGGCAATCAAGTGAATTATGTGACAAGAAAAGGGACATGGCATATGTGAAGAAATGATATTGGTGCAACCAACCATATGATAGTAGCAAGTAGTTCAAGAATTGGATGCAACACACAAGGTATATATGTCATGAAGCATGGAAATGTGGCAATCATGGGTGAAAGCAATATCTCGAACATGCGTGCAAATGGTGCAAGCAATACATGCAGTATGATCCACAATATTCAAGCTCAAGAAGGATATCACCTTGAAAGCGTGTCCTTGTGCATTATTCACAATGCCGAAGTTGTAGGAAATGTGGTCTAGAAGCGAGTCATGGTAGAATATATGAGGCTCGCTCTCAAGAGCTCGAATGGTCAACTCACGTGAAGTGGAAGTCGACACAAAGTCCAAGTATGCTACACATACACACAACAAAACAAAGAACATATGCGCATGGTAGATAAACACATCATCCATCGTGATGGTTCTCTTCTCTTGCACATAACCATTAGAAGCACAAGTGCGTGAATAATATGATACAACAATGGCAATATTCATGGCACTAGGTATATGATGCAAAGAGGTAAGACAAGCATGCTTCACGAGAAATATGTCAAAATCTCCAATCATATGCGAGAATGCTATGGGGGCAATCTCATTAGCAAGACTAGAATCATTGTTGCACTCAATACATATCAAATCTAGCATGAGAGAGGCAACATATGGAGATATGTTACAAGAAGCAATAACAATCATCTGCAAAGCATGGAAATGATTGTCAGCAACCGCATGAAATGAGCAAGTATGAATCATGGGAGCGAAGATATCAATCATGTCGTGCAAATTAGTGGAGCGAAGATGCAACACACTAGAGTAAATCATGGCAATCATGTCATGTGAGCAAATAATAGGCATAGACAATGCACATGACATATCACAAGCACGAACACAAAGCAAGATCATAGTATCATCATAGGGTTGGTCACAAATGGAACATGGCAACAACAAGCAATGTCTCCACCAAGCTTGCAAATACACATAAAAGTATGAGATTCAATCATCATGTGTAAAGCAAAGCATGGGTCACAAATGCATGGCAAAGGCATAGGAATGGGCATATCATGCAAAGTGAACATGGCAAGATGGGCATATAATATGTAATGGACAACAACCCATAGCCAAGTGAGGGCCATGTAGAAGAAATGCACGAAGTCTTTGCGCAAAGAGAGCGTTGGGAAGGACAATCCATGGGATCCCAAATCATCGTTGCTCTCAAGAGCTCGTTTTGTCAACTCGTGGGATTGTGAGGTTGACAAGTATTCATGGGTACCTACACAAAAGAGACACAAACCAAAGAAATTGTGCGCGTGGTAAATGTGAGTTAGCACAAGATAAGCATCGCTAAAAAAAATTTGATTCATGGTATAAGAACATGTCATCCATCATGAAAGAATAGTTATTATGTATGACATGATGGGGACAAAAATTGAGAATGCAAGTATATATGGCACATCAATAGCATTTTCATTCAAGGGAAACATATGGTGCAAATAATTATTGGGATCATGCAATGGATGGGATGGATCAAAATCTCCTAACATGTATGAGGAAACTATGGGGGTCTCCTCATGAGCGATATTGGAAACATCATATGGAGAAAATGGAATGCATCCAAAACAATGCATATCCGAAGGTATGTGGTCATGGCATGGCATATGAGATAAATGATGCAAAGGGAGCATATCAATATCATCACAAGAAAAACAAATGTCAATAACCATGGGCTTGTCATCTATGCCATATGTGCAAATTGGGTTCATTTTAATGGTATATGCATAGTCACTACGAAGAGATTTCAAATATGACATATGTTTGATCTCATGCATAACATATGACAAGTCAAGCGGGTTGTCAAACATGATGTGACCTAAAGAATTGTCACAAGAAATCCTATGTAACATGGAATCACAACTAATAGACTCCACATGAGAATTATCATACTCATCATAAATGGGCAAATCATCACATGGGGAAATCATACTAGCATGAAGCATGGTACTAGATGGATCAACATCATGCAAGCAATCAATGTCAAGAATGTCCACTAGTGGGACTTGAGCATCACCTTCACCTATGTTACCTTTTTCATTCCACTCAAGTGGTGTAGGTGAGGTGGCAAAGAGCAAATGGTGGTCATCTTCATTTTGATGGCACCATGTGGGGGGTGCATCATATTCCACCATGTCAATCGTCTTGTCCAAAGGGAGGACGAAGTCGTCGAGGATCGGCGCATCATCATAAATGGACCTAGAACCAAATGAGAAGACACAATAGAGGTAGAGGTAAAGTTGTTAGAAATGAAAATGGCCTCACGGGACCTATCAACTATCACGCTCTCTCTATGTGGTGGTTCACTCACTCCCTCAAAATAGGTAGACTCAGTCTCACATATGGTGGAGTCACTCATCTCACTCAAGTGTTGGGGGTTGTGGCCCTCCTCACATGGGATTTGTGTCAACACATCATATATGGGGCTAGTGGTGAAGTCACTCTCACTCTCAATATGGTGGCACAAGTCACTCAAGTCATCATACGTCGCCGTGGTCGAAGGGAAAATCCCATGCTCAACCATCTTGTCGTCGTCGCCGTGGATGAAGGCCAAAGATGGCACATCATCACTCTCCTCCATGACTGAAGGAAAAATCCCATGCGTGATCATCTCGTCGCCGTCACCGTGGATGAAGGCCGAAGATGGCACATCATCACTCTCGCCTCCTAAGAAAGAAGCATCATCCTTTCTCGCCACCTTGTCGCTCGCCTCCAAAGCTTGGTCCTTAAGGATCTCCATAGTCGTACTTGTCACCACACCATCTTGAAAAAGAGTCAAGGTAGACTCGGCATCATCAATGCCACAAAGAGGGATGGCGGTGAAGTCAAACTTGGGAGCATCGTCTTGGAACTCATCGAGCTTGGACATCATGGTGGTACTAGCCTCATGCTCGTAGTCGTAGAGCTTATTCGCCGTGAAGTGTGCTTGCGGTGTAGAAGCCTTGGCCTTCATGAGTTCTTGTTCCGCCTTGAGAGCACCAATGTAGTAGTCGTCAATGGACTTGTAGTTCTCGAGGAAGATAGTCTTGGAGATGTCGTTGTTCAATCACATCATGAAGTGGAACTTCATCGAAATGGGGTCATCCACGCCGGCTCGTCGCAAGGCAATCTTCATCTCCTTGAAGTACTTGTCGATGGACTTGGATCCTTGGATGATGTTCTCCAATTGGCGTCGAAGTTGTTCCGTGTAGGTTGGAGGCACAAACTCTCGCCGCAAAGCTCTATTTGTCTTGGGCCAACTCATCTCGTAGCTCTCCAAAGGTGTGTGAAGCCACCATGTCGAGGCGTAGTCGTGGAAATTTCTTGTGGCGCACTTCACTTGATCTTCGGAAGGGACTTGATGTAGCTTGAGGTAGTTGTCCATCAAACGCTCCCACTCGAGGTAGTCCTCGGGTTCTTGAGTCCCGTAGAAATGAATTGCATGGTTGATGTCGAGGCCGTAGTAGCTCGGAGAAGTTGCGGACATGAGCTTGGGGAGTTTCTCTTGAGCGTAGTCTTGAGGTTCTTGTTGGTGAAGATGTCGTATGTCCGTAGGTGAAGATGCCTTGAAGTCGCTTGGCGAAGATGCCAAGGGAGATGGTGAAGTCGTTGAGCGGTTGTTGGTGTTGAGCTCTTGACCTTCACGTTCTTGTTGGCGATGGTGTCGATGCTGATGTGATCTTGCCAGAGATGGTAGCTCGGAAGCATGTGCTCTTGAGCGTCTTCTCGAAGATGAGGAAGATCGCTTGTAGGACTTGATGAGGGCTTTGATCTCCTCCATTTGAGCTTGCATCTTGGCGTCGGAGTTGTTTTTCATGGCATCAAACTCGTCGTTGTTGTTGTAGACCAAAGGTGAAATGCCTTGCCTATCCATCACAAGACTCGAGTAGAGGTGAGTAGGAAATGAGATAAAAAATACCAAGTTACCTTTTCCCAAAGTTTAGGATGTATCCCGTTTCACTCAATATGAAATGAAAGAATAGTGGAATTGGTACCGGACTTGTTCACTCACACCTATCAAGTAAAGCTTATGTAGAGCTTGGTGAGGATAGTGGCACAAAATTTGATGCAAAATGTTAGCAAGAGTCAATAATGTTGAAAGAGATTCAAAAATTCGCAAGCGAAACAAGTAGATGAATAGCAATATGTGGCACACAGAAACACACACACACGGATAGATAGATGGGGTCGTGCAACCAAAGAATGAGCACAAAATGTGGAATCCACGGAAAACGCTCGTGTTGCACAACTCAAGAGAGACGCTAGCACGATTGCTCAATAGGCGGATACGACACGTGTGCACAACCTATAAGATGCAAAATGGATATACTTTCTATCCCAAGTATGCTATGTATGTATGGTTCCCGGTGCTTCTCTCAGGATGATCCAAGATGATCGGATATGACAATCTTATGTGCGATGTGGTATGATGCTATGACACTTGCTTACAAGCTTCTTTGCTCTCTTTCTTTTGCTTAAAAGCTTTATTTCGTTTTTTTTGTATGGCCACTTTTGCACAATGCACAAACCAAGATAGCAATTGTGTATATGCGGGAACAAACTTGTGACACGAGATATGATACCAAGATATGCACCACAATGATATGGTATATATGGAATAGGAGGTGTAGACCAATGATCACTAATTTGCACAAGTAACATTGCCGACAATACTCAAATGGCTAGTCCCGATAGGCAAGTGATGCAAAATAGGCTAGGGGTTATCAATTCAATGGCAAGGGAATATACAATGGAGGGATACCACGATACCAAGATGATATGGAGGTTACCGTCCGTGGCGATGATGAGTGGCGGTGTTCTTGATGTAGAAACCAAGATGATGGAGACTCGTCCCTAAGTAGCCTAAACACCTTAGGAAATGAAAAAACCGCAAACTCAAAATCTCTAGGACACAAGTCAAATGGTGGTAGCGGAAAGCGGTGGTGGTTTGCACTTGGCAATGTGGAAGTGAAATGATGGGTTAGGCAAGTTGAAGTTGAGGTTGTCGTCCCTAAGTAGCCGAAACACCTTAGGAGACACAAGCCACAACTCAAACAAGCACAAACAAAATTGGGTTAGGTTGGGTTGGCGGAAGTGTATGGTGGGCAAGCCTATGTGGAAATGGTGGTGGTAGCTGGTGAAGAAGCAACCGTCCCTAAGTAGCGAAACACCTTAGGAGACTCGAATCACTACTCAAGCAACCACTAATGCTATGGTGAACAAGAAGGGTTAGGTTGTGGAAGGCTATGGTGGTTATGCGAATGATATGGTGCAAGGCCTAGGCAAACTTGCCAAATTTTGGAAAATTTGATGGAGTCAAATGATGTTGGTAGTATTTTTGTGGGATGGGGGATGTCAATAGCTTCAAAATGAGCTAAAGAACATCAAAATCAGAGTTCGGATGAATTAGTTATGGACAAAACAAAAATCTGCCGAAGTCTGAAACTACAGGTTACGGGCGTCCGAAATGGTCGGATGTCCCGTCGTCGAACGTCTAGAAAGCTTGGAAATCCGTACATTTGGTTCTGTTGGCCGATTCCGATCGTCTGGCGGATGACAGACGTCCGGTGCTTCGAGGGGGTCTGGACGTCCGGTAAAACGCCGGTCGTCCGGTGGGTCGGGGTCAACGCGAAATTTCAGATCCGGGACGCGATCTTGGGCGGAATTTGAGGATTTTGGGGTCAAAATTGATGAGATTTCGCTGATGAAAGATGGGGAAACTTGGGGAAATGCTAGATCCACTCGAAACCAAGCAAATCCATGGATCAAAATCAATAAAACATCATCAAACCAACAAATCACAAAAAAAATTGGGGCTATTTTTGGTGGGGATTTTCGAAATTGGGGAAGAACACAAAAAAATCAAGCTAGAAAACAAAGGGCAGGGGCTCCAAAATCGTGATCAACGTGGCTCATGATACCAATATGATGGAGGGTATAACCCTAGAGGCTGGTCTTTCACGATTGGAGCGGATCCCTACAAGGAATACGAAGAACACGGAGAAGAACAGAGAGAAATCACAAGGGGAAACACTCAAGAACAAGTCCAATCACACATCCACTAGACATATCCAACACACAAGATCCACAAGGTACATGAACAACAAAGGGAAATATACAAGGTAAGGTTCATCTCCAAGAGGAGGTCTTGATGGTATCCTAGATGGATCTTCCCACGAGGGGGTCTTGATGATATCCCACAGGATCTTCTCACATGGAGGTCCTGAACTCCATGGGTGTGGTCTATCTCTCTCTCTCAATAGGAGGAGGTAGGAGCAAAGATCACCTAAGAATGAGCTATCATATTTTCTAACCCTAGAAAGGAGGTGGAGGTGGTCTATTTATAGTCCAAGCCCCCAAGGGGTAAGTGGGAGAGGGATACAAGGCCAAAGGCCCGCGGCTACGCACACAGGCCTCGGACGTCCAGTGGGTGTCGGACGTCCGGAGGCTCGGGACGGTCCGGACGTCCGGAAGTCTTCGAACTTCCATAAATATCGTTCTGTCGCCGTGGCACCGGTCGTCCGGAGGCGCTCGGTCGTTCGTGGCCTGGGAGGTGTCGGACGTCCGGTCTCGGTCGGTCGTCCGGTCACTGTAGATCTCGTCGGCTGGACCCTTGGGCTGGCTGGAGTTCCAGGTATCGGACGTTCGACGTAGTCCGGTCGTCTGGTGGCTGTAGATTGTTGTAGCTTCGTTTCTTCCGTCTTCTCTTCCATGCTTCCCTCGCGGATGGTGTAGTTGTTCCTTGGTGCTTGCACTCATCATCGTCGTCCATGAAGCTCCGACGATACCTATGCATGCACACAGGTGGAGTGTCAAGTAGTATACCATCCTCAAAGGGGTCAAGTGAACATGTGTAAAGGAGAAGATTCACCTGCATGTATGAGAAGTAGAGGTCGCACGTGTCACTTTCCAAACGGACTCTTGACATGGTGATGATCGTAGGATACTCCGCATCGCTTGCTTACCACCTCTTGTTTGCATGACATGCCTCTTGGACGAGTGTCATTGAAGGTAATCTCTTCGTGAGCTGGTTGGCACGTCCTCGACATGATCCACCTAGCCGCCCGAGAGCTTGACACCACACTAATTAGTGACTGCTGTTTGATGAGGTGGAGCTGTAGCGTCCTGGCGGAAGCCTGCCAACACGGAGCCTGCCGAGCCTTCATGGAGTCTTGCTTTGGCCTTGGCATGCCGGAGACCCAGCCGGGGTGATTTGGACTTGGTCCCAGGTGCAACTCCCCTGGGCTTGCCTACCCGTCAGGAGAAATCTTCCTGGGGGCTTCTCTGGTTGGTTTTGTAGCCACTTCCGAAGGAAATCGCCTCCAAATGACACCCGTCATGAGATGTGTCACACAGGCAGGCGAGAAAGTGGTCGAACGTCCCGGCAAGGCTTGCCAGGCTAAGCTATGATGTGACACTAAGCAGTGCATTTAATGCACCTTGTCCTGTGTTGTAGGGTGGAACCCTATGTGGAGATCTTTCACGAATTGGAGGGGAAATCCCCAAGAACACGAAGAACACGAGAGAGGGGAACACTCAAATTGACTAGATCCAATCACACATATGCTATATCCAAGAACGCACAAGAGTTCACAATGAATAAAAGGACAACAAAGGGAAGACACAAGGTACTAGTTCATCCCAATCCTATGAGGAGAGAGGTCTTGATGATCCTATGATGGGGATCCTTCTCCATGAGGAGGCCTTGATATCCACAAGTGGATCTTCTCCCTTAGGAGGTCATGATCTCCATGAGGAGGAAGATGAGCAAAGCTCTCTGTTTGTCTATCAAATACTTTGCTATCCCTCTAAATGAGCTAGGGAAGGGGTATATATAGTCTAGGGATGAAATAGAGGGGAGAGGGGGATACAAGGGTGAATTGCCCAAAATGCACGCTGGCATATTCGGAGAGGTGCGGGCACCCGGGGTCAAACCGGCCGGGCACCCGGACTAGTCATGGGTGCCGGTTGGAGGAGGACCGGGCACCCGGGGGTCCAAGGCCCGGGCGCCCGGGGCGGGCTGGTGGCTGGCGCGGGGTAGGCCGGGCACCCAGGGGGTGAGAGCCCAAGCACCCTGGGCGAGCTGGGCCGGCTCAGGCAGGAGGCCAGGCACCCGGGGTGTAGCCCAGGCGTAGGCTGGGCGAAGGCCGGGCACCTGGGGCCTTGGGGCCGGGCACCTGGGCCAGGCTGGGGCGACGCACGGGCGGTGGTCGGGCACCCAGGCGCGACGTGGCCGGGCACTCGGGGTATCGAGGGGACTTGGTCCCTCCCGCGGCTTCGTGTTTGGGAACTCCATCTCCTCGCATGTCTTGATGCTTCCCCTTCTTCTTGGGTCTCCAGTGAACTTGGTGGTTCCTCCGTGCTTCGTCGTGACGATCTCCCAAGTACCTAAGAATGCATAACATCTCCGTTTGAGGTAGAACCCAACTCTCGTGTGAATCTGAAAGAAACTCGAAGAGGAAAGAGTTAACCTCGGTTTTGACGGTGTGTGCACGTGCTCTTGTCATTGGTCCTCGAGGTGCTTGACGAGTTGTAGTAGAGTCCATGGGGATGACGTAGGGATCCTCCGCATCATCTCCCCCCCTTGGGAGAGATCCGGCCACGGATCATGATCTTCATCACCATGGGAAAGAGAGGGCGTCGCCGTGTAGAAGTTGATAACCACCATGTACTCATCATGTTGAAGCTTGAAATGGGAACTCTCCAATGTCGCACCGTCTAGTGATTCCTTCAAAAGGAACAAGTAGGACAAACACTTGGAAAAACAAATGCGGTTAGCATTAGAACAAAACCGAGCATTCAAGAGGTGATTCACCAAACAAGTGTCGTCATCAAGTATAGCATGTGGTGTGACAAGGGATTGTGACATGTCATGTAAGCACATAAATTGAGCATAATCAAGGACATCATGGAAACAAGCATGTAAATGTAAGGTAAAGATGCTAAAACGGTTGACAAGAGAACAAGCATCAACCTCAAGATCATAGCATGCATGCATAAGTCTCTCAATGAACGGTCTATGGTATGCATAAGAAGCAGCCACAACACCAAATAAGAGAAGATGTCTAAACACATGGGGTAAGTGCAAGACAATCCGATCATAATGCGCACATGGTATAGTGAAAATAGTGTGGCACTCAACACAATGGAAAGAGCAATTGTTCATCATGTGTGAGTCATCAAGGCAAGCAAGTCAAAATCAATGGGACATGGCATATGAGAAGGAATGACATTGTTGCAACCAAACATGTGATAGGAGCAAGTAATCCAAGAATTGGATGCAACATGAGAAAGCATAGAAATCAAGTCGTGTAAACTAGTGGAGCGAAGATGCAACACACTAGAGGAAATCATGGCATCATGTCATGTGAGCAAATAAGAGATATAGGCAATGCACATGATATATCGCAAGCACGAGCACAAAGCAAGATCATAGTATCATCGTAGGAATGGAGCACATAGCAAACATGGCAATAACAAGCAATGTCTGCACCAAGCTTGCAAATACACATACAAGTAGTAGAGTCAATCATCATGTGTAATGCAAAGCATGGGTCACAAATGCATGGCAAAGGCATAGGAATGAGCATATCATGCAAAGTCAACATGGCAATATGGGCATAAAGTGAGAAGTCGTAAATAACCCGTAACGAAGTGAGAGCCATGTAGAAGAAATGCTCGAAGTCTTTGCGCAAAGAGAGCGGTGGGAAAGACAGTCCATGGGATCCCAAGTCATCATTGCTCTCTAGAGCTCATTTCGTCAACTCATGGGATTGCGAGGTTGACGAGGTAGAATGCATATCTACACAAAAGAGACACAAACCAAAGAACGTGTGTGCATGGTAAATGTACACATCATCCATCATGATGTGTATGTGCACGTGTAAGTTAGTACAAGATAAGCATCGCTCAAAGAAATTTGATGCATGGTATAAGAACATGTCATCCATCATGAAAGAATAGTTTTTATGTATGACACGATGGGGACACAAATTGAGAATGCAAGTATATGGCACATCAATAGCATTTTCATTCATGGGGAGCATATGGTGCACACAAGTAGTGGGATCATGTAAATGATAGGATGAATCCAAATCTGCTAATATGTATGAGGAAACTATGCGGGTCTCCTCATGAGCAATAGTAGAAACATCATATGGAGAAAATGGACAATATCCAAAACAATGCATATCTGAAGCAAGGTGGTCATGGCATGGCATATGATATAAATGATGCAAAAGGACCATATCAATATCATCACAAGAAAAACAAATTCCAATAACCATGGGCTTGTCATCTATGCCATATGTGCAAATTGGGTTTATTCTAATGGCATATGCATAGTCACTATGAAGAGACTGCAAATATGACATATGGTTGATCTCATGCATAGTATATGACAAGTCAAGCGGATTGTCAAACATGATGTGACCGAGAGAATTATCACAAGAGATCCTATGTAACATGGCATCACAATTAATAGACTCCACATGGCAATCATCAAACTCATCATAAATGGGTAAATCATTGCATGGTAAAGTCAAACTAGCATGAAGCATGACCATAGGTGGATCAACATCATGCAAGCAATCCATGTCAACAATGTCGACTAGTGGGACTAGAGCATCACCTTCACCTATGTTACCTTGTTCATTCCACTCAAGTGGTGTAGGTGAGGTGTCAAAGACCAAATGGTGGTCATCATCTTCATCTTGATGGAACCATGTGGGTGGTGCATCATATTCCACCATGGCCATCGTCTTGTCCAAAGGGAGGACGAAATCGTCGAGGATCGGCACATCATCATATATGGGACCTATCACCAAAGGATAAGACACAATAGAAGTAGAGGTTAAGTCGTTAGAAATCATAGTGGCCTCACATGTCCTATCAACTACCTCACTCTCTCTGTGTGGTGGTGGCTCACTCACTCCCTCAAGGTTGGTGCACTCAATGTCACATATAGTGGAGTCGCTCAAATCACTCAAGTGGCGGTGGTGATGGCTCTCCTCACATGGGAATTGTGGCAACTCATCATATATGGGGCTAGTGGTGAAGTCACTCTCACTCTCAATATGGTGGCACAAGTCACTCAAGTCATCATACGTCACCGTGGTCGTAGGGAAAATACCATGCTCAACCATCTCATCGTCGTCGCCGTGGATGAAGGCCGAAGATGGCACATCATCGCTCTCCTCCATGAACGAAGGGAAAGTCCCATGATCGATCATATCGTCACCGTTGCCGTAGATGAAGGCCAATGTAGGCGTACTCATCGGAGGTAGGCGAAGAGGCCATATGTCCAAAGGCGAAGATGCCTTGATAACCCTTCGCGAAGATGCCGAAGTGGTGGTAGTAGTCATAGCTCCGTCTTGTTGGTACTCGTCTCACGGTCTTCTTTTGTGCTCATGAAGTTTGGCCGTAGCTTGATGTAGAGCTTTTTGGGACTTGTAGGTGTACACATCGCGAGCAGCTTCATCTTGATGGTGTTGTAGTGCTTGAGCTCGATGACGTTTCGAAGACTGACCACTTGAGCGTCGCCGCCTTGAAGATGACGAATGGGAAGAAGACTTGTATTTGGCCACCATGTCTCATACTTGATCCATTTGTTCGTCCAACTTGGTGACGATGTAGTCCCTTTTCCTTGCTTCGTTTTGGCGAATGTCGATGGCAAGTCGCTCAATGCCTTGCATTGCTCATTGTAGTCTGAAGGTGGACATTTTGGTGATGTAGTTGTTCGCATTGTCGTTGTCGTGGAAGACTGGAGATGAAATGCCTTGCCTATCCATCACAAGACTCGAGCAAATGTGAGTGGAAGAAAGGAAAGAACTAGACGAAATGTACCTTTCCAATGTTGAAGATGGATCAATAGTCACTCAATAATGTAACAATAAAATAGCACAATTGGTACCGGATCATGTCAATTCTCACACCTACACAAGTAAAGCTTATGGTGGAGCTCGGTGAGGATAGTGGCACAAAAATTTGATGCAAAATGTTAGCAAGAGTCAATAATGTTGGAAAATATTCACAAATTCGCAAGTGCAACAAGTAGACCAATAGCAATGGGTGGCACACGGAAACACACACACGGATAGATAAATGGGGTCGTGCAACCAAGGAATGAGCACAAAATGTGGAATCCACGGAAAATGCTCATGTTGCACAACTCAAGAGAGACGCTAGCACGATTGCTCAATAGGTGGATATGACACTTGTGCACAACCTATAAGATGCAAAATGTACGAGCCTTCGATCCCAAGTATGCTATGTGTATGATGTTCCCGATGTTCTTCTCAAGGTGATCCAAAATGATCGGATATGACAATCCTATGTGCAATGTGGTATGATGCTATGGCTCTTGCTCACAAGCTCTTTCCCTCTCTTTTTGCTTAAAAGATTATTCTCTTTTTTTTGATATGCACAAACCAAGATAGCAATTGTGTATATGCGGGAACAATCTTGTGACACAAGGGATGGTATGAAGATGATACCAATATGATATGGTATGTATGTAATGGAAGGTGTAGATCAATGATCACTAGTGTGCACAAGTAACGTTGCCGGCAATACTCAATGTCTAGTATCGATAGGCAAGTGCTGCAAAATGGGCTAAGGGTTTAACAATGTAATGGCAAGAATGTACAATGAAGGGATACCACGATACCAAGATGGTATAGAGGTTACCGTTCTTGCTTACGGTTAGGTTGTCAAAATGGTGAAGTGGTCGAAGTCGAATCCTTGTCAAAGGTGAGCGGCGGTGTTGTCCGTGTCGAACCGTTCCTAGTTAGCCGAAACACCCTAGGAAATGGAAAAAACCGCAAACTCAAAATCTCAAGGAAAATGTCAAATGGTGGTAGCGAAATGGGTAGGTGGTTCCGAAGTTAGCAATGCGGAAATGGTGGTGGTGGTTGCTGATGAAGCAACCGTCCCTAAGTAGCCGAAATACCTTAGGAGACTCAAGTCACCACTCAAGCAACCACAAATGCCTAATGGAGCAAAATGGGTTAAGTTGCGAAAAGCAATGGTGGTATGGCGGATGATATGGTGGATGGCCTATGCAAAGATGCCAAAATTCCAAATTATGTATGGAGTCAAATGGTGTTGGAACCTATCTAGATGGATGGGGGATGTCAATAGCTACTCAACTAGCTAAAGAACGTCAAAATCGGACTCCAGGAGTGAAAGTTAAGGCCAAAACAGTTTTCGTTGGCGAGCTTAAACTCCAAGGTGCGGGTGCCCGGGGGTGGAAGGTGCGGGCACCCGGGGTGGTCAAGGGTAAACAACCCGGGGGTGCGGGTGCCCGGGGCTCAGGGTGCGGGCACCCGGGGGGTGGGGGTCAGCGGGTATGCACGGGGGGTCCGGGTGCCCGGGGGTCACGGATTTGGGCGGAAATTCGTGAGAAATTGGGAGAAATTGGTGGATTTCATGGAGGGAAAGGTGGAGATGGACGGGGGGAATGCTAGATCCACTTGAAACGAAGCAAATCCATGAATCAAATCCAACAAAACCTCATCAAACCAACAAATGACAAAAAAATTGGGGCTATTTTTGGTCGAGAATTTTCGAAATTGGGGAAGAACACAACAAAATTAGGCTAGAGAACAAGATGGGGGGCTCCAATTTTGTGACAAACCATGGATCATGATACCAAGATGTTGTAGGGTGGAACCCTATCTGGAGATCTTTCACAAATTGGAGGGGAAATCCCCAAGAACACGAAGAACACGAAGAACACGAGAGAGGGGAAACACTCAAATTGACTAGATCCAATCACACATATGCTAGATCCAAGAACACATAAGAGGTCACAATGAATCCAAGGACAACAAAGGAAAGACACAAGGTACTAGTTCATCCCAATCCTATGAGGAGAGAGGTCTTGATGATCCTATGATGGGGATCCTTCTCCAAGAGGAGGCCTTGATATCCACAAGTGGATCTTCTCCCTTAGGAGGTCGAGATCTCCATGAGGAGGAAGATGAGCAGAGCTCTCTCCTTGTCTATCAAATACTTTGCTATCCCTCTAAATGAGCTAGGGAAGGGGTATATATAGTCTAGGGACGAAATAGAGGGGAGAGGGGCATACAAGGGTCAATTTGCCAAAATGCACGCAGTCATATTCGGAGAGGTGCGGGCACCCGGGGTCAAACCGGCCGGGCACCCGGACTGATCAGGGGCGCTGGTTGGAGGAAGACCGGGCACCCGGGGGTCCCAAGCCCGGGCGCCCGGGGCGGGGCTGGTTGCTGGCGCGGGGTAGGCCAGGCACCTGGGGGTGAGAGCCCGGGCACCCGGGGCGAGCTGGGCCAGCTCAGGCAGGAGGCCGGGCACTCGGGCTAGGCTGAGGCGATGACCAGGCGGTGGCTGGGCACCTGTGGGCGACGCGGTCGGGCACCCAAATTGTCCAGGGGACTTGGTCCCTCCCGCGGCTTCGTGTCCGGGAACTCCATCTCCTCGCACATCTTGATGCTTCGCCTTCTTCTTGGGTCTCCAGTGAACTTGGTGGTTCCTTCGTGCTTCCTCGTGACGATCTCCCAAGTACCTAAGAATGCATAACGTCTCCGTTTGAGGTAGAACCCGACTCTCATGTGAATCCAAAATAAACTCGAAGAGGAAAGAGTAAACCTCGGGTTTGACGGTGCGTGCACGTGCTGTTGTCATTGGTCCTTGAGGTACGTGATGAGTTGTAGTGGAGTCCATGGGGATGACATAGGGATGCTCCGCATCATCCTGTCTGCAGAGTTAGATATGGTAGGAGTGTTTGCTATGTAATCAGTATGCAATGACCGGTTTGCCATTGTGGTGACCCATTGATCTATAAGAGGGTAGTGGCAACCTTAGAAAGGATTCGGAACCTTGTACTCTCGTACGCGCGTAGGTGCTCTCGCCGCGAGGCAACCTTGCCAGGCTAAAGCGCTGCGTCTCCACCACAACCCCCTCATCAATCTACCATAGCAGGAGTAGGGTTTTACGCCTCGCGGCAGCTCGAACCTAGGTAAAACTGCCCATGTGATCGCTGTCGTGCTGCTCTGCACCCTCCGCTCTTTATGCAATGTGCTCTTCCCCCCTACCGAACCACCAGGGCCGATGGCCCCATAGGTGGACGTGTTTTCCCATGACAGTGGCTGATGTGTATTGGGTAGTAGTGAGGTGACCAGCCGTAGCGTCTCATTGGCAGAGGCACGGATTTCCCAAGCCGGTATGCGATACTGAGAAATATGAGCTATGCTTGTGGTTAATTGGCCTCCATACCAATCTGTTCACATGTGTGAAATGAAAACAATCCTTTCTATAGTGACCTACCCAAGAGCAAGCCGAACAGACCATTCGCCTTCCACAAGCCGCTGACAGGTGGCCCTGCTCATTGCAAATCATACATGTCAGTATTTGGGACACCATGTCATTGACCAGTCTATCAAACTGGTTAGCTGCCTCCTGAGATTTTGGAATCTATGGGTAGGCCGCTGTAGATTAAGGCATAGAGCTAGGGCACTGGATTGGGCCATGCTCTAACAAAGTGGACTCAGTGCCCATAGAACTTGGGCTAGCGATTGGGCCATGCTCCCGAAAGTTTTCATTAGAAACTGAAAATTCCGATTCTCCCTCCTGAATCATGGGAGGAGCTGCGTGATGCATGGGATTCTACTGGCTGCTGCTCGCCGGATGGGATCCCGCTGGTGAGGTTTGAATCGTGCCAAAGGTCATGGGTGGCCTCACCACCATCCATTAGAGCTCGGTCGGAGGTGGAGGGTGAATAATAACCCTTTCATAAGCCGGGACCTCATAGCCCGCATCAATGGCAGTGTCAATGCATATTTGAGTAGCCGGGTATCTATATCCACGACAAGCATCATACCTCTGGAAGGTTGCAAACGAAAGCTTCTTTCTAATTGCATTAGTAGTTTTGAGAGAAGATCAAATTGGTGGCTTATGCATAGCCAAAAGCCCTAAAGCTAAATGACGTTTAGGAGGACTCACTAAAATCCATTCTATCTTACATTCCTTCCTCCAGATTGTAAGTTCTCCAATCCAATTAGGCCACCGTTGCCCCAAAGATTAAAGTAGCATTTGAATTGCATGCATGCATATGATCAGAGATTAACAGTATAAAACCCAAGTTTCTTGCATGAGACATTGAAAGAATAAACCTTATCTTTGATGTGAGAGACCATGAGATCAATTGCAGAGCCCCTAAGGGCCGATTCCAATGCCGCCGCCACCGAATCTTCAGTTAGACGGAAATCATGACAGCTAAAAGAGACCACCAGGGTGAAGGAACCCATGAATTCCATCGGGTGCATCGTGAGCCCAGTGGATCTATAGATCCCATCTACAAACCCTTGGAGAAATCCAAGCCAAGGGTTGAACCACCATTGGAACCCATGGGAGATGGGTATTGGCGTGATCCAGAGGAAGCACCGGATTTGTAATCGAAGAGGATCCACAGATTAGTGGACGAGGTAGGAGATCGCCGGAGATGGGGTCGGTGGGTGGGCGGGAGGTGGAGTTGCCATCTTGGAGCGATAATTGCATGGAGGTTGCAACACAATGCTGATAGTGGTCATTTTTATGGTGGGATTTATGCCTCCCGTCTAGCTAGGGAGTTGGGTGTGTCACATTGGCCTAATGATCCTATCCTACCTACCTAGTACTTAGACTTTGAGGCCATGAAGGGCCATAAGTTTATTAAGGCCACATCCACTAATTATAACTACAACTTGATGTTCAATAAAAAAACCATTGTGTCTATTATTTTGCCTACACCTGCTCTCTTTGATTACCAGAATAAAGGAAGATACAACATTTATGAGAGCAAGGCTCGCGAGTACAATACGACGTTCGAGGCTACTTGACGAGCTGAGGAGGCCGCACCAAGAGCCTCTATGAGTTATCACTCTGACTATTATCCAGGTGGCGGGTGGCGATTACCAACCTAGGCCAAAAGCCTAAGCTTGGTGGAGTACGTATTTCCACTGACATTATATTCATGTCCACACATTTCATTCCAGTTGTCGGTGTTAATATTTTTTCATTGTATTATCCATGTTAGTTTTATTTTCTTGCTTTCCTCTTGTGTGTTTGAAAAACTTTCAGAAAATCAAAATATATTTCTTGCTTCTTTTTTGTTTTTCTTCTAGTTTAATTTAGTTGTAGTATTAAAAGAAAACCCAAAAAGATTTCCCGTTTCTTCTTTTGTTTGTTGGGAGTTCTCCCGTGTAAATATATTTTTTCTCGTTTTCATTTTTCTTTCTTTTGCTTTCTTCAAGAAAAACTCAAAACTCCAAAAATATTTCAGTTTGTTTCTCTAAAGTTCTCTTCTTTGTTTTGTTGAGTTATACCAAGGAGAAGACCACAATCAAAAGGTTGAGTGGCTCTAATATGCATTATTGTTGATCTAACAAAGAGCCCATATTATTTGGGTTCTCCTCTGAATAAAATGTTGTAGATTCTAGCTTAGTCCATTGCACTCTTGCACTATTATTATTTTCATATCATTCGGTCGTGCAAGTGAAAGGCAATAATGATGATATTTGATGAAGTGACCGTGGCAGGGAAAAGCGGGTATGAACTCAACTTGTTTTTGTTTTTGTAAATATGTTTAACTCAGTATCCATGATTCAGAATGTTATGATTGAACATGTTTGTCGTGGAATCTTCACGGCAGATGTCCTTATTGTGAGGACTTAGTCGCGAGGCCAACACATCTATGCGGTAGCTTGAGAGGGTTTGGGCGGAATTGAGAGACGCAACACAAGACAAGGATTTAGACAGCTTCGGGCCCCGGGAAACATCATCCGGTAATAACCCTACATGCTGTTTGTGGCTAGGTCTCATTATACTTATGTGGGAGTCGCTAGTAAGCCGACTTTTTGTGTCTAGCCCTAGACATTGTTTCTTGTTACCTGTCCCTCTTTGGGGAGCCCTGCCCCTCCTTATATAAGTTGAAGGGGCGGGTTACATGACTAGTCCTAGTAGGATTAGGATTACTCTATTATAAGTGGAGTCCTAGTCTTGCTTCCTTTGTACGAGAGTATTCCTTATGCCTTTTCTCTTAAGCCGGCCCACCATAGCATGAGCCGGCCTTCTGGGCCTTGGGCCTTGTCTTCTATGTGACCCGCCGTCAGGGCCATCTGCGTGTCGCCAGGCTCGTCAGTCGTCAGACCAATGAGCCGCCAGACTCGTGAGTCGCCAGTCCTCCGGCGAGTTACCAATGAAAATGCCAAGCTCTACCGGGTCATACTTCCCACCGGGTCATACCGCGGGGTATATCCCCGACATTAGCCTCCAGTTTAATTTGGATTTATCCATGTTAAACTGATCCTGTAAAATAAACACAAGAACAAATTTGATAGGTTATGCTGGTTAAATATTTTCCTGAACTGGCACCTGATCATCCTTAAGTCCTTGTAATTTCCTCCTGGATGCATGCTCAAGATCTTATAGCAAATCTCCTTTAACATATATGTCCAAACCTTGCCAATGCAAAAAATCCAGGCACTTTTTCTAAAAAAATCCGGGTCAATAGGCTAGCTTCATAACCAATTTGCTGACATTGGCTCCTGTAGGGGAATATCATAAGAAATAATCCATTTGAGTCGGCCTTCAATGCTCTGACTTGACAAAAATATTGGTCTTGAAATATTCAACTGATACTCAGCCGACTTGAAGATGTAGAAACTTGCCAATTTACGATTGCCAAAATTGCCAGGTTATAAATTAATGATGTCGGGTCATGATTGTTGCAGACACCGGGTTAATCTAGTCTACTCCAAACTAAGAATTTGAAGATTTTTTCTCCCTTATATGCCTATCACCTGTAGCCCCCAAGTGTCAGGTTGTCATGCTTGCAGCAACCTGGGAATTGTAATTGCCTCATGCTCATGAAAACTTCAACCAGTGTAGCCCCCAAGGGCCAGGTTATTATGCAATAATGAGCAGGGACTTTGTAGATATAACCATGTAAACTTGAACAGCAACGTGTAGCCCCTAAGGGCCGGCTCGGTAAGATAATACTGAGATGGGACTTTGTATATAATTTATTGATAATAACATCATATAATATAATCTCCACCATGGGGCTTGAACCCACGTCCACAATGTTAAGAGCTTTGTACTCTACCAACTGAGTAGTGGACCGTTCAATATAATGGATTAATGCTTGTGTACCTTGAATTTTTGATAGGAGCAATTGGTATCCCCCAAGGGTCGGCTCATTACAATGTGATGAGTCGGGTCTTCAATAAGTTGAGCAAAAAGTGACTTTGCATTAGCCCCCAACTGCCATGGTGCATGCTGGCAGTGACATGGGACTTGCATATTTGACATAATCTCAAATTTAAATAATGTAGCCCCCAAGTGTTGGGTCGTAAACCTACAGCGACTCGGGACTATTCCCTCCATTGTAAAAATAAATCACGTCCATTGATAAAATAATAACCATTGCGCTGAAGCGACTTTGAATACCTCCATCATAATATTGGCTATTGATAACCATAATAAAAATCTAGCCATGTTGGCTATTCAAGATTTGAATACTATAATCCGGTATGAAAACCTCAATCATTCAATATCATTATGAAAATCAAGTCAAGTTTTGGCTATTTAGAAATTTGAATACCTTATCGGTTGATAGGTAGATCCGAAGTTCAAATACTAGGCGGCTCTTGGCCGATGGCGACTTAATGCGCAGTCATTGTAAGCCAAAATTTTACAACCCAGTGGCTTTATAGCTTTTGAGAAAATCAAGAATTGATAACCCTTTTGAGACACCAATTTCAATCTCTGATGATGGGCTTGAACTTAATCATTTATGTAAGTGATAACTCTGTAAATCCTGCACAGAGTGTAAGCAACATATGCCCTGGGGACTTAACGTCAAAAGCCAGGGCGGGTAACCACCCAAATGTAGTCTTATCCTGCACACAGAAATATATCACAAGAACCCTTGGCGGTTTACCGTAGGGCGGTTCATACTATCTCACATATAACCACTGATGTGTAAAAAGAAGTCACAGATAAGCCTGTTATGAATCATAACTGAACATAACTATAATAACAATATCATACATGTGATATTAAATTGTACTGCTGGCTTATGTTACCTGTGCAGTAAGGGTGATAACCCAATCCTTAGAAACCACTCACTTCCAAATGTATGATGTTGCTCATATATTGGTGACTTATCAACCAAGATCAAGCCGGGTTAAAGTTAACCACACTTGCATTTTAAACCTCAAAAAAGTCTCAAGTCAAAGAAAGGCTGCCTTCAAAACTTAAACCAAATAGAATATAAAAAATTCAAGGCTTCTTATTCGAATACGATCAGTAAATGTTCCAAAGGGGTTAAGCTAGGATTCGAATAAGATCATGTAGCCCCCGGTGGCTTTGGCGTTGCACCGATCAAGAGGGTACCGACGGCTATGTTCTCTTTGGTTCAAATACGACCTATGTTTGAACAGGAAGCTCCCTAATGACCTTGAGAGTTTTTTTAACGACTCTGATTCAAATACGATCAAAGTCGGTTCCCAAAAGGGGTTAAGCTAGGATTCAAATACGATCAAGAAGCCCCCTAGTGAGCTTGGTAGTGTGCCAATCAAGAGGGTACCGACAGCTATGTTCTCTTTGGTTCGAATACAACCTATGTTTGAACAGGAAGCCCCATCAAAGTCGAACCAAAAGGGGTTAAGCTAGATTCGAATACGATCAGCCCCCAATGGTCTTGGAAGCAGGATACCTATGTTTGAGTTGTGCTTTGCAACAAACTCTCTTTGGTCCCTTTAATTTTTCCTGAGAACTCGAACTTGCGAGATATTAATTCTTTTGAAATGGAACTTTAAACCGGATTTGAGAGCTTCAGAGCTTTGTGGGAGATAAGTTTCCCTTGAACCGGATTTTGAACCGGAATCCTTCTTTTTAAGCCGGAGATTCTCGGACGGCCTTCAAATTTTCCCCAATAGGGTAGTAGCCTCCGAGACCGTGTCATCTTCCCTCCACTGACCTGGAGTTCTTGAATCTGCTTTAAATTGGCAATCATTTACTGAGCCATGTCATCATAGCCCCCAAGTCTCAAGGCGGCTCGAGGAGTCATCTTGAGATTCTCCATAGTTGACCATAGCAGAAGGTGTATATCATTGGTGTTGATAGCGCAATGTGAATCCACAGAATGTTGAGGTGACTGCGGCGGGTTATAAATGTTCCCGTATGAGCTATGTCAGCAACTCGGCCAATGGTTCCTTCCAACTGGCTGTTTGAAGTTAACCAAACTGTAGTGGCGACAACTTGTGCGCCTGTTCATTGAGCCATCTAGTGCAGATGGCGGCTGATAATACATGTTAATTTGCCTCCAATTTGTTGGAAGAAAACCGGGCTACCCAAGCAGTGACTTGCTCATACTCAATAATCAGCTCATGCAGATAGGTGTGGCCTAATATGTTGGTATAAACCAGGCCGCAAGAAACAGACGGTAAAGATGACCGCAGCATCAGAGGCGGCACAGACAGATGAGTCGGCCGCAGCGTTGTAAGCCGGTGCAGGCGGCAGAGTCGGCTGCAGGCGGCGGACGTGTGAGTTATCTGTGGTGTTGTAAACTGGCGCAGATGGGTGAGCCGGCCGCAGTGTTGTTTTTGTAGACTGAGCCACAGAGGCGGCGGCTTGCGCACACACATCAGTTGAACAATGCGGTATGTTTGGATGCTGACGCTTGATAATATTGGCGCGAGCTTTATATCCGTGACATAACGATCATTCTTGCAATGAGTAATTTTCCTGCACAGAAAACATCGCGAGCCAGAGCAATTGTTCTTTGACAAAAGCAATATATGCTAAATAAAATAAACTTAAAACGGATAGATATCACCAGATTGTTCCGATGACGGATGATCCGTTCAATGCAACAGAGGCGGCTCAGGCAGACCCGCGTCTCAATAATGTCCGGGCGGCTCAACACAATAGAGGCGGCTCAATGCGGCTCCGTCGGCTCAACACAGCAGCGAATCGGAGGCATCACCATGGAGGCGGCTTAGAAACTGCAGCGGCAGCATGTTTGCGACAGCGGAGGCGACTTGAACAGCTTGAAACAGACGCGAGTCGACCCGGGGCAGGCGGCGGCTCATCGTATGACTGCGGTTTAGAATGGTCTCGGCGACTCGACGCAACATATTTGTATGTACGTCTAGCGGATGTAGCAGTAACATCCATGTGACCCTCCTTTGTCTAGTACAGTTGTAACATGAATTGTTTTTATTGCCCCCAATAATAATTGTCCATCGTAAGCAACGCTCGAGCGGCGGCTCAACAATGAAATGAAGCAGAGAGGCTTTGGTCTTTTCCATCAAACAGCGCGACACGAACGACCCGGCAGAAAAATGCTGGCGCGCACTCCGTATGCACGATAATTACCACTTTTGTAATTGTTCTGATATTTTGTCGGATGACCGTGGATGCTGCCGTCTGATAATACTGGACATATCCCGGATGAAAAAACAGCATAGGTAAATGCCAATTTGATGGGACGAGAGAAGCATGATTTGCTTAACATCACATGGCCAGCTTGGCCGCTTCCTATTCTCTGTACTCTATTTCTTTTGATCAAATGGTTCCGGCCAGGTTTACTTTTACCATGTGTAGCAATTTTCAGTAGCAAGGGAGGCCAGCAGGGCGGATCACTGTGAAAACCAGGTGCGACGGCGGCTCAGAAATCCGTTAGGGCGGCGTCTTATGCGCGGAGCTAATCAGGTGATTGGTGTAGCTACAGGCAAAGGCCAGATTCACAACCCAGATGGCGGCTCTTGCAGATGTTCACGATAAAATCCCGGCTCGGCATGGAAGAACGCGATTTGGAGGCCCCGTGCTGCGGCCGAAACGGAGACCAACAGAGGGCTCGACGACCTGCAACAGAAGTTGAGGCAACACTAGGCCACATGGAAGAGCTCACGCGAGAGCGAGGAGGAGCAGCTCGTAGGAAACCAGGCGCGATGGCGGCTCGTCCCGGCAAATCCGAGTCATGGTTGTCTTCCTCTCCGGGTCGTGGTCCCCTTTTCTTCCTCTCTCTCTCTCTTTTTTTCCCAATGATACACGTATCAGTTGTAACTTTTCCTTCCTTTCAATCCTGAATTGGCTTCCTGTAATTTCCTCGTGTCCATAACAATCGGAGTTAAGAAATCTCATCTTGGACTCCTTCACGGGACGGAGTACCAATTAAAGTAATACTTGTTTGATTGATATGGTTTTGCCCATACGTACAGAAGTAGTACTTGCTATTTGATTTGCAGCTTTCTCATGCAAGTTGACTTGCTTTTGGTGATTGATGTACGAGTCCGTCTCGGGACTTGATTGTGCCAGTTGCAACTGGGTAGGGGCGCCTTGCGGTTTGACACCAGCCACTTCAATGGACAAACGACTACTGCCCTGGTGATTTGCACACGATGGAAAACCCTATTGGTCCGGACTTCTAGCGATAGCAGTAGCGCTCCCGAAATCGATCTGGCTCTAGATCAACAGATCGCCATGGCACCTGTGGCGGCGAAAATATGCAATCCTATATTTTTTTTCTTCGAACTTAAATCTCGTACTCCCAGCTTCAAAGTTTAACCAGCGAAATTTAGCTGATCCGGCCGGTGACAAAATTCTTTAAATAGTCCAACAACTGTTCCTTGCCAGGTTATCTTGCACGGTTATTCTGTGCCTACTCTTCCCCATCTGAGCAATCGTGAGCTTCTCGATCCCTAGGAGAAATCCCTCCAAGAACTCAACACCATAGTGCGCAGGCCCCACGGTGGGCGCCAACTGTCGTGGAATTGTCACGACAGATGTCCTTAGTGTGAGGACTTAGTTGCGAGGCCAACGCATCTATGCGGTAGCTTGAGAGGGGTTGGACAGAATCGAGAGACGCAACACAACACAATGATTTAGACAGCTTCGGGCCCCGGGAAACATCATCCGGCGATAACCCTACATACTGTTTGTGGCTAGGTCTCATTATGCTTATGAGGGAATCGCCAGTAAGCCGACTTTTTGTGTCTAGCCCTAGAGATTGTTTCTTGTTACCTGTCCCTCTTTGGGGAGCCCTACCCCTCCTTATATAAGATGAAGGGGCGGGTTACATGACTAGTCCTAGTAGGATTAGGATTACTCTATTACAAGTGGAGTCCTAGTCTTGCTTCCTTTGTACGAGAATATTCCTTATGCCTTTTCTCTTAAGTTGGCCCACCATAGCATGAGCCGGCCTTCTGGGCCTTGGGCCTTGTCTTTTATCTGACCCGCTGCCAGGGCCATCCGTGAGTCGTCAGACCAGTGAGCTGCCAGACTCGTGAGTCGCCAGTCCTCCGGCGAGTTACCATTGAAAATTCCAAGCCCGGCCGGGTCATACTTCAAACCGGGTCATAACGTGGGGTATATCCCCAACAATGCTTGCAATGACAATTAGAGATTATAGTTGCTCATCCCATGCTTAAGTAGCTAGGAGTGGATAATGATTTATCTTGGGTGTCAACATGCATTAAAATGATTGTGATGTAGTATGATTAGATGGTATCCTCCTCTAAATGTTTCAAGTGGCTTGACTTGGCACATGTTCATGCATGTAGTTGAATCCAAACCAACATAGCCTCCAAAATATTTATGTCCATGGTGTTTATATCCTGCTCATGCTAGTATTCAGTGTTGAATGTTCACAATGTATGTTAATGACTGTTTTCGCTCTCTAGCTGGTCGCTTCCCAACCAATTTTCTAGCCTTCACCAGTACTAAGAGGGAATACTGCTTGTGCATTAAAATCCTTAAAACCAAAGTTATTCCAGATGAGTCTAGTATATGTTCCTATATACGGTATTACCCTACCGTTCCAAGTAAATTTGCATGTGCCACCTCTAAATTTTCAAATGAAGATCTATTTTGTGTGCCTAGACCGCTCATGGAGTGACAGGGGGTTGTTAGTATCTTCCATGCTAAGTGGGTTATTCTCATGATGAGTGTTTATTCACCCGTCCTTGCACGAGAGGGGTTGGTAATAGGGATGCCCAGTCCCGAAATCAAAAATTGCAAATAGTTAAACAAAAGTCCCCCAGGACTATTGTCATTATGGAAGGCACCCGTGGATTCGGTTAGCCATGGCTTGTGCTTGTTGGTGGAGGGGGAGTAAATTTTACTTTTATCGCTTGGGAACTACCACTAATTTGTTTAGCATGGAAGATATTGAAAACTCTTGGTCGTAAAGTTGACAAGAATGGTGTACCTCCCAAAATTCTATTTATCTCTGATTTAAGCCTTGAGCTCTGGCACCTCTGCAAATCCCTGCTTCCCTCTGCGAAGGGAATATCTATTTACTTTTATGTTATTTTACTTTTATGTTGAGTCATCACCTTCTAAAACAAGCACCAGACTTGAGAGCAGTATTGTCATCCTCATGCATTGTGTATAGTTAATGTTGAATGCATCATGACTGGATCTCTTCTACCATGAATTACAATCTTTATTCACTGCTTGAACTTTGGAGGTGCTCTGCATTTATGTTTTGCAGTCTCAGAAAGGGCTAGTGAGATACCACTGTTGTCATATTATATCATGCTTGTTTTGACAATGTGTTGGCATTTGAGATATCTTAGGATTGCCCGCTAGTTGATTATGCCATTGATATGAGTTAATATAATTTCTAAGAGTTATGTTTGGCATGGTTAGTCATGATCTTCATTGAAAACATGGGTGCTACTTAAGCATATATATGGAAACAAGAACTAAAGAGTTCGTAAAAGTTTTACTTGATCACTTTCAGTTTGTCAACTGAATTGCTTGAGGACAAGCAATGGATTAAGCTTGGGGGAGTTTATATGTCTCCATTGTATCTACTTTTCCTAACACTTGTCCTCTTGTTTTGGACTCTAATTTGCATGATTTGAGTGAAACTAACCCGGACTGACGCTGTTCTCAGCAGAACTACCATGGTGTTGTTTTTGTGCATAAATAAAATTTCTCGAAATTGGCCGAAACTTTTTCGAGGATTATTTTGGAGTAAATAAAAAATACTGTAACAAAGACCCACTAGAGGGTGGGCCCAGCATCCCACAAGGCACCAGGGCGCGCCACCCCCCTCGGGTGCGCCCTGGTGGGTAGTGGAGCCCACGAGGCTCCGCTGACCCTAATTCTGACACTATAAAATCCTATATTTTCAGAAAAATTAGAGAGGAAGTTTCATTGCGTTTTATGATATGGAGCCACCGCCACCTCCTGTTCTTCATCTGGAGGCCAAACCTGGAGCCCGTTCGGGGCTCTGGAGAGGAGGATCTTCGGTCTTCGTCACCAACCATCATCCATCACCAATTGCATGATGCTCACCGCTGGGAGTGAGTAATTCCTTCGTAGGCTTCATGGACGGTGGTGGGTTGGATGAGATTTATCATGTAATCGAGCTAGTTTAGGGCTTGATCCCTAGTATCCACTATGTTCTGAGATTGATGTTACTATGACTTTGCTATGTTTAATGCTTGTCACTAGGCCCTGAGTGCCATGATTTTAGATCTGAACCGTTCATGTTTTCACCCTCATATCTGTGTTCTTGATCCGATCTTGCAAGTTATATGCACCTATTATGAGTTACAATCGTAAACCCCAAGGTGACAACAATTGGGAAACTTCCCGGTGATGACCGTAGATTGAGGAGTTCATATTTTCACTATGTGTTAATGCTTTGTTCCGGTTCTCTATTGAAAGGAGGCCTTCATACCCCTTAGTTTCCTTATGAACCCCGTTGCCACGGTAGGGTAGAACAAAAGATGTCATGCAAGTTCTTTTCGATAAGAACATATGAATATTTACGGGATACATGCCTACATTATATTTATGAACTGGAGCTAGTTTTGTATCGCCCTATGTTATGGCTGTTATATGTTGAATATCATCCAACGAAATCACCGATCCAATGCCTAAGAGCTTTTCATATATTGAACTTTGCTAAGTTACTACTATTCCTACTGCTGTTACAAATGCTACAAAATTATCACTACTATTGTTACCATTATCGTTACTGTTATTATCACTGGTATCACTATCAAACTATCATATTATTGTGCTACTGATCACTTTGCTGTAGATATTAAATCTCCAGGTGTGATTGAATTGACAACTCAACTTCTAATACTTACAAATATTCTTTGGCTCCCCTTGTGTCGAATCAATAAATTTGGGTTTAATACTCTACCCTCAAAAACTGATGCGATCCCCTATACTTGGGGGTTATCAACCACGGAGAAGACGAGGATGTGGCCGATGGGCTTAACAACAATACATCGACATTTCAATATGGATGCATTTCCAAAATTATTTGTACAAGGATATAGCATTTGCCAGATCAAATAATATGCTCCCGTATGCTCGAGGAAAACACCCACAATTAAACATTGATCGAAAGGTGCAACCGGAAATCTCAACTAGGTAGCATGATCAATGTTAGAATGTTGATTCAATGGCCAACACACAAAGCATGAAATTATCGTCCAGTAGCTCCAAAGCAATAGGGTTGCTAGAACTACTGAATCCAGGCATCACCGTGCACTTGTTGGTATTCCAGTTAGAAACAACACGGGGACCAAATAATGAATGGAGATGGTGAGAGGTATCACTATATCAAGAATTCTTAAGAGTTGGAGCAATTCTCACAACATCCTTGACATAAAATGTGCTAATACTCCAAGGTAGAACCTAACCTAAGCTGGATAGTAAGGAGCTCCATAACATTAACAAGTTTCTGTTGGAAGGAAGGCAAGACTGTTGTCGATGATAACACAAATCATCGAGGGGCAAGGATGGTATTTTTCATCATGAATTCAATTGACCTTTGGAAGAAGTCAAAATGTTGACGATGATCATGACACATTTTGTCGAGGGGTGTCATGAAGAAGTAGTCGATCTGTAAGATGATCAAAGCAGATGGAATGGTGAAGCTAAAGGTCAATGGATCCACAGATATGACGCAAGCTTGGATTCCGTCATGTTATGTAAGCAAAACGATATGATAAACGAAAGTTTGACACAAGCTTAGCTCACTATCGAAAATGTGCACCGAGAAGAAGGAGCAGATGGCATATTTAAAATTAGCACGATAAATATATAGCTGATTAGGCTAGGAATGACGTGATGGAGTATTAAACTTCCCAGCAAGAAATTACTAGGGGTATTTATTTGCAATGCGAATTCGATTCACTATTTGGTGTTCTCAGTTGACGACAACCCAGAACACATGGAGTGACTATGATAGGGAAAGGTATTACTTCATCAAAACTTCATAAGATGTAGTGCAATGGCATGATATCCTCAAGATACCAGGGGGTAATACTCGATGGTAGAGCAGAATAGAGGTTGGACGGGTGTATTGATATGTAGAAGACAAATACTATAACTTATCGGAGAAATGGGATCAAAGAATAACAATATGGTTGGAACCACGATTGCAAAAGACCAAATCCCATATATCCGATGAACTCATACCAAGGGAATAATTAATTTTAAGAGAAGCTTCCAGAATAAGATCTACACCATTTCCATGGGCATGAACACAAAGTTCAAGGTCGACTCCCACTTCTTTAATGCATAACCTTTCATTTACTTCTCGCTTTTGATAAAGTTGCAGTGTTGAAATTTTATCCAACGTATTACTAGTGGAGTATGACCCAAAGAAGCTTCCAGGTTCACCCAGATTTAGGGAAGGCATTGGTTCATCCCATTGGGGCATCTTAGGAACATATGCCACAAACTTCAAGAGTAAATACCACAAGCTCGATAGTATAGCAAGGTTGAGAAAAGTAGAGGATACAATTTACAAAGGCATTATGTATCCAAGGAAAGACTCAGAAGATTTTTGAATATGAAGGACACTGTAGGATAGTAATCCATCAAAGGATTTCATGGGCCACAAGGATCCGATGTCAGTATCGGTACTCAACCAAAATAAGAAAGAATGAAAATTCATTGGATTACGGAAACATCTAAATAATTTGATTCTTAAATACAAAGAAATTATGATTTCTAGATCGGTGTATCAGAATCAGATGCTCTGATCAAGGATGGATTGTTGAACAGACTTAGAGGCACAACCAATCAAATTTTTATTTGGCGAGAACCAGCTCATATCTGAGATGATGTCTGAGCCAGAAAGATAATTTCTAAGGATTAGTTGATCATTGCAAGCATTTACGCACATCGAATCATTAGGCTTAAGATGACAATGACAAGGGATGTCAACGAAGACTACTAGACAAATGGAATTAACCATAATGCAAGAAGGCAAGAATTTCAAGAGCAATAGGATGTACAGGATTTTCAGAAGATTAAATAGCATTCAAAGGATTTATGAAACACATAAGCAACAAGGGATGAACGAATCCTCGATAAGTGTGAGGAATTATTCGTAGGTGTATTCATGTGGAGAGGAGCTGCAAGGCAGTAGGCACAATGGATTCTCGTAATATAGAAAAATGTTATCGGGTCTCTTGTAATAACAAGAGCAATGGGGAATGATTGTATGAATGGGAAGTGCATGTCATTATCCATAGGGATTTATCGATGATAGGGAATTGCAAAAGCGATGAGCACAAAGGTATCAAGGAAGCATCAAAGAGTGCTTCCGGATCTTCTGATGAAGCAGGCGATCATCTCAAATGAAGGGGCTATCCGGAAGGAAGTAGTTACGAGAACCTAGAGTTAGAGTTAGAAAAATCTTTAACCTGAAAAGAAGAGAGATCAGAACCCAGAGTAAAGATGTGGAATAAAAGATCCTAATCCCATCCACTTTGCGATGTGGGCCCGTAAGCCACACATCAATGTTAGTAAAATAGTTTTTCAAAGACTAGACTCAACTTAGGCCAAGGAGTTGGAAAGGGGGCTTCCTATAGGCAGTCGGTTCTGATACCAACTTGTGACGCCCCGGACTTAATCATGCACAAATCATGCACGCAAATGAGCACGATCAAGATCAGAGACTCACGGGAAGATATTACAACGTAACTCGAGACACAAATAAAACAATACAAGCTTTATATAACAAGCCAGGGGCCTCGAGGGTTCAAATACATAAGAGAGAGCGGAAGCAACAATATCTAAGTATAGACATAAAATAAACAAGTCTGCCTTAAGAAGGCTTGCAAACAACAATAATTGGACTAAAAAAGTGCAGGCCTCCTGCCTAGGAGCCTCCTAACTTCTCCTGGTCATCGGCGGTCTCCACGTAGTAGTAAGCTCCCTCGGGGTAGTAGTAGTCGTAGGCGGGATTAGCTGGCTCCTGGACTCCGTCATCTAATCATAGCAATCAGGTAGAGGGGAAAAGAGGTAGCAAAACAACCATGAGTACTCATCCAAAGTACTCGCAAGAATTACATCAAATATATATGAAGTATGCATCGATATTAAAGGAATGGGGCTATATCTTTGTACTAGACTGCAGAAATGCTAGAATATAGAGAAGGGCCTAGCCTTTCAAAGACTAGCATCTTGCTGCCTTTTGCAGCCTTAGAAGACTGCAGATTAGCATATTATAAGTAAAAAGTATGTTACAGTAACGCCAAGAGATCCTTTCTTGACTCCCTACGAGAAAGCAATCTCGGAGCCATCATATCCATTTATAATCTCCACTATCCAGTTCTAGTTGTAATAGATCGGGATACAACTCCGAGAATCCGTTACCGTGGACTCGGCTATTCAATAGGATAACTTCCCTGCAGGGGTGCGCAAACTTACCCAACATGCTCGATTAACTCTGACCGATCACACTCATTTGGGTGATGTCCGACCTCGGCTGATCGACACACCATAGTCCTACCTAGGCTCAACAGAGAGGCCAGCACGCCGGTCTACATCCTAAATGCAATGGGGTCATGGGCCAATCGTCCTTTTCAATCTTGCGCATTGTGAACGCAGCCTAGAGCAGACCCACCCCCTAATACAAGCGCAGGTGGTTCTCGTCCAATAAGGCACACGCTGCTAAATTGCTGACGTCAATGAGCTTTCGGAAGAATCGTATGACACCAAGTGCCCATACCCATACTTATTTCCGCATGGTGGTCAGTGCAAAAAAGGCCAGAGCCTACTCGGATCACATATCCAAACCCGTTAGTGTCTTGGGAGCATGTGGAGACGATCAATGATCAATGATCCATGATCCATGGTCTCGTCGCCCTATCTCGCGGACTTACGGCCAGGGCTAAGACTGCCCGGCCGTGTCATGTAATTATCTCGCGGGTACCCCCACAATCAACCCGACTCTGGTAACTCCCGCCAGTACCCCTCGGGGCCGACCCAACTTAAACAAGGAACATAGGTAAAGTGAAGGTAACCATATGTCCATAACATCAAGGAGGAAATCCGAGGAATCACATTCGAAGGATTCCCACTAGTCGTAACCGTCAAGGTGACCTTGGAGGAATCACCCTCAAAGGGTTCACACTTAAGGTGTCGCACGATAGAGTCGTTATCGGGAGTGGTGAAGGAGGAATCACCCTCCGTAATCCATGACCGATTAGCTACACTAAAGAGATATCACTACGAGTGCGTTACGAGGTATCACCCTTGACACTCGATAGTAGCTCTACAGAGTCGTACAACTAAGGGGTGTGTGGTAATGTGTCGGTCTCTACACCTCGATCATGTTGATCGAAACATCTGGTAATAAAGCGGGGGCAACGGGGACAAGGTGAGGGGTCACTGATGGATCACTAACCAACCTATACTAAGCATATAGGATATCAGGCAAACAATAGCAGGTTACGAAAAGCAGGCAATGCATCAGAATAGGAGCTATCGAACAACAATAGCAAAATCTAATGCAAGCATGAGAGAGAAATAATGGGCGATATAGGAATGATCAAGGGGGTTTTGCTTGCCTGGAAGCTCTGTAGAAAGATACGGACCCTCGAAGGTGAAGTAGTTGATCACCGGATCAATAGCGGTCTCGGGGTCTACCGGAAGAGAAGTAACAAAGGGGGAACACAATAAATAACAAAGCAAAAATGCATCACAATGCATTTCATTGCAATACGCTGTGCTAGGGGTGAGCTAACATAGTGCTACGCATTACAAACGGAGCGGGGGTATTTTCCCGGCTTTAGGAATTTATCGGAGACACGAACCGAAGGGGAAGGTTGCATGTTTGCTCTATTGGGGGCATGTGGCAGGTATGTGGACGGCGTTTTCGGATTCATCATATTTTTCTGATATTTTTCATATATAAATTATTTTTAGCTGAGTTATGCATTATTTTAATGATTTTTCAAAGTTTTAAACAATATTATGAAATTCACTGGATTAATTTTAATTCGAAAAATAAACAGTAATTTACCTTCTATACCCACTGTGGGCTAGCCACAATGGATGACAGGTGGGGCCAGGGGGGCAGTTGACCCAAACAATAGTCCAGTCAACAGTCAACTGGGTTGAGTGTTGACTGGTCAAATATGACAGGTGGGGCCCAGGTGTCACTGACACATGTTTTAACACAGGTATTTAACGATTTTAAATAAATGCACAGTTAATTGAGGGGCCCCATATGTAATAGACTAATTAGCAGGGGGTGACTTAACATGGGATTAGCCAAATGGGGGTGAGTGCTAAGGGGGGAATTAGTCCCTAATCTACGCAGGGGCCGGCCCATCTAGCGGAGGCACGACCAGCTAGCTAGCACACAAGCGCGGCTACATGGCACGCAACGGCTGCAGCCATGGGGCTGATCGGATGGGGCAGTAACTAGCGCAAGCTTGCGCGGGCGCGGGCGGAACATGGCCAAGGTGCGCAGGGCACGGCCCGGGGCGCAGGGGAGCGATCGGGGCGAGGGCGGCCATGGGCGCAGGCAGGAGCGGGCGCCCGGGACGCAGCGCCGGGAGTGGCCCGTAGGAGCGGCGGCTTGCAAGGCAACACATCGGCACTACCAGCAACAACAACACAGTAGAAGCATCGACAACAAGCAAAAGCAATTGCAGTAGGCGAACGATAGTGCATGAGCAGCAGTAGTAGTAGGTCGCAATACGCATAGCAGTAGCTACCCTAGCAGGTGGGGTCGACAGCAGGCGGCGGTGTCAGCGGAGCGGCAGGAGCAGGGGTGCGGCGTAGGCGGACGCGCGTGCACGATGGCGCAGCCTAGGGCGGCTAGAGGAGCGGGGGGAGGACTACCATGGGTGTGGCGAGCGTGTACGGGGCGAGCCCGGTGTGGCTACAGCGGGGCTTCGGCCACGGTGGGCGCGAGCTCACGGGGTGACTCTACGGTGACAGATTGACGGGGGCAAGCCCGGGAGTCGGAGGAGGAGCTCACAGGGGGGTCGTAGGCGAGATCCACGAGGCAAGGGTGGACCAGAGCGGCGAATCAAGAGCGAGTTCGTGGCGGACGAGCGCGGGGAAGACGGCGATGCTGACGGCTACGCAGCGCTCTGACTTGATGCGGCGCCCGGAATAGATGAAGTCGAGCGCGATGGAGCTCCTGGACGTCCTCCCGCACGCCGCAAACGCCAGTGGCCATGACAATGACAATGGGGCAGCGGTCACTGTGCGACCTGACAAGCTCAAATTGAGCTAGAGGGGAAGGGGAACGATGGGGATCGAGGGGGGAATTGATACGTCTATGTTGTATCTACTTTTTCTAGAACTTTTGCTCTTGTTTTGGACTCTAATTTGCATGATTTGAATGAAACTAACCCGGACTGACGCTGTTTTTAGCAGAATTACCATGGTGTTGATTATGTAGAAATAAAAGTTCTTAGAATTGGACGAAACTTTTTGGAGAATTATTTTGGAATAAAAGAAAAATACTGGAACCAAGACCCACTTGAGGGGCAGGGGCAGCTGCCCACTCGACACCAAGGTGCGCCACCCACCTCTAGAGCACCCTGGTTGGTAGTGGGGACCATGAGGCCCTGCTGACCCTAATTCCAACTCTATAAATTCCTATTTTGGGAGAAAAAATAGGACAGGAAGTTTCATCACGTTTCACAATACAAAGCTTCCACCACCTCCAGTTCTTCATCGGAGGCGAGATCTAGAGTCCGTTTGGGGCTCCGGAGAGGGGGATTCGCCGCCATCATCATCATCAACCATCCTCCATCACCAATTTCATGAGCCTCACCGCTGGGAATGAGTAATCTCTTCGTAGCCTTGCTGGACGGTGATGGGTTGATAAGACTCATCATGGAATCGAGTTAGTTTTGTTAGGGCTTGAACCCTACTATCCACTATGTTTTGAAATTGATGTTGCTATGCTTAATGCTTGTCATTAGGGCTCGAGTGTCATGATTTTAGATCTGAACCGTTTATGTTTTCACCAATATAGTTGTGTTGTAGATCCGATCTTGCAAGTTATATCCACCTGCTATGTGTTATGATCTGCATACCCCAAGGTGACAATAATTGGGATTCTTTCTGGGGATTATCATAGTTTGAGGAGTTCATGTATTCATTATGTGTTAATGCTTTGTTCTGGTTCTCTATTAAAAGGAGGCCTTAATATCTCTTAGTTTCCTTATTGACCTCGCTACCATGGGATGGTAGGATAAAGGATGTCATGCAAGTTCTTTTCCATAAGCAAATATAACTATTTACAGAATACATGCCTACATTACTTTGATAAACTGGAGCTAGTTCTGTGTCGCCCTAGGTTATGGCTATTATATTATGAATATTATCCAATGTTATCACCGATCCAATGCCTACCAGCTTTTCACATATTGATCTTTGCTAAGTTACTACTGTTCCTGCTACTATTACAACTGCCACAAACCAATTACTACTGTTGTTACCATTACTATTGTTGTTACTATCACTGCTACCACTATCAAATTACCATACTATTGTTCTACTGATCACTTTGCTGCAGATATTTAGTCTCCAGGTGTGGTTGAATTGACAACTTAACTGCTAATACTTGCAAATATTCTTTGGCTCCCCTTGTGTCAAATCAATAAATTTGGGTTGAATACTCTACCCTCGAAAACTGTTTCGATCCCCTATACTTGTGGGTTATCAAGACCTTTTTCTCGCGTCGTTGCCCGTGAGCATAGCTATATTTGTTGAGTCACTTGGGATTTATATCTATTGATCATTATGAGGAGTCTTAAGGATGATAGAACCAAGATCGTTCCCTCTAAGATGAGGGGAGGTAAGGAATTGTTATCTAGCTCCGCACTTGATTCACCTTCTCTTTTGAGTAAGCTTGCAACACCACCACCTTCTATTAATTTTGATATGTCACAAGTAATTGATTGTGCTACTTCTACTATTAATGATGCTAGTACTTTGCTTGATAAGATTGTGCCACTAGGTGAATTTCTTGATGAACAACTTGCTAGAGCTAAAGAAATTGAGAATGATGAAACTGATGACATTGTTGAAACTGATGAAATTATTGAAACTGTAAATTTTGATGCACCTATTGGAGCTAGTGCCCCTAGATATGAATTGCCTGAGATAACTGAGAGTTATGTTATGGATGGAGAGGTAGCTAGAGACTTTATTGCTTGTAAGGATAGAGATGATCTTAAGAAATTGTTATGCAAGTTGAAGGAAAAATCTTTGAATGCTAGAATGAAATATGATCCTACATTTGCTACTTCACCTATCTTTATTACTAATAAGGATTATGAATTCTATGTTGATCCAGAGTAAATTACTTTGATTGAATCTGATCCTTTCCATGGCTATGAAACTAAAATTGTTGTGGCACATCTTACTAAATTAAATGATATAGCCACCCTATTCACTCATCACGGAAAAAAATCGCTATTACAATATTCTTAAGTTGTTTCCTTTCTCGTTAAAGGGTGATGCTAAGATATGGTACAATACTCTTGCTCCTGGTTGTGTGTGTAGTCCCCAGGACATGATCTATTACTTCTCTGAAAAAATATTTTCCCGCTCATAAGAAACAAGGTGCCTTACAGGAAATATTTAACTTTGTGCAAATTGAAGAAGCGAGAGTCTCCCACAAGCTTGGGGGAGGCTTCTCCAATTACTTAATGCTTTGCTTAATCATCGTCTTAAGAAAATGAAATACTTGATATCTTTTATAATGGACTAACCGATTCTTCTAGGGGCCACCTAGATAGTTATGTTGGTTGTGTTTTCAGGGAATGAACTATGGAACAAGCTGAGGAACTATTGAATAATATATTGAAGAATTATGATGATTGGACACTTCCTGAACCACCGCCTAAACCCACTCCGAAGAAGATGGGTATTTTATTTCTCAGTCCTGAAGATATGCAAGAGGCAAATAAATGTAAGAAAAAGGTATTAAAGCCGAGGATATTAAAAATTTACCACCTATTGAAGAAATACATGGTCTTGACACACCACCATAGGTGGTAGAGGTAAATTCTCTTTTAAAGTATGATGAAGGTGATATCCCTTATAATAAACACCCTAGTCAATGCTTGTATGAATTCGACAATTACATTATGAAGCTAGATAATTTCAAAGGCTAAGTTATGAAACAATTAAAGCAAAATTCTGATATGATTGCTCACTTGAGTGACTTGTTATGCAGAATCGCCAATGATGTTAAAGAAGTAGAAAAACAGGCTTCAATGGTTCAAACTCAATTAAAACAAGTTGCCAAATCTCAAAGTGAGTTACTCAATGAAATGAATAATAATATGAATGATCATGTTGTTAGAGTAATGACTAGAGGAGGTAAAATGATTCAGGAGCCACTTTATCCTGAGAGACACCCTAAAAGAGTTGAACAAGACTCTCGAAGAATTAACAATGTTGCACCTAGCAGACTAAGGCATAGCCTAGTGGTGGGAAGGGGCTGATGCCTTCCCACCCACCCAGGTTCAAGGCATGGTACTTGCAATTTGGGTTTGTTGCACAAACTATACTGTAGGGGGTTCCCTTACAGTCTTTCGATCAAAAAACAATGTTGCACCTAGTCCATCTAAAAAGAATAAGAAAAATAAAAATGATTGGACTTCACATACTTCTAGTGAACCTAAGGTAGAAAAACCTCCTGATGATGATAATGATGTTTCTACTTCTGATAATGAAACACAATCTGGTAGTGAACATTCACCTAGTGGTAATGAGAATGACCATGATGATGTTCATATAGCTGCTCAACAAGAAAATGATAAACAACCAGATAATGATGTTGAAATAGAACCTATTGTTGATCTTGATAAGCCACCTTCTAAAGGCAAACATTATGATAAGAGTGATTTCATTGCTAGAAAACATAGTAAAGAAAGGGAACCATGGGTTCAGAAACCCATTCCCTGTCCACCTAAACCATCTAAGAAAAAGGATGAGAAAGAATTTGAACGCTTTGATGAAATGCTTAGGCCAGTCTTTTTGTGTAATTGCTTGACTGATATTTTAAAGATGGCCCCTTATGCTAAGTTTATGAAAGATATTATAACTAATAAAAGAATGGAGTACCTAAGAAACTAGGATGGAGTACCTACAAAACTAGGAGATCCAGGAATACTAACTATACCATGTTCCATCAAAAGAAGTTATGTCAAAACTGCCTTATGTGATTTAGGAGCTGGTGTTAGTGTTATGCCTTTCTCTTTATACAAAATACTTGATTTGAATAAACTCCCACCCACTGAAATATCATTACAAATGCCTGACAAATCAGTTGCCCTACCTATCAGTGTTTGTGAGGATATGCCTGTTGTGGTTGCAAACATTACTATCTTAACAGACTTCGTTATACTTGACATGCCCAAGGACGACAACATGTCGATTATCCTTGGTAGGCCCTTTTTGAACACTACATGGGCTGGTATTGATTGTAACAAAAGCCAGGTCACTTTTCGTATCAACGGAAACGAACATACGGTACACTTTACAATTTTGAGTGAATGGTATTAATGTTATTGAAAAGACTTTGACAATCACTATTGGAAGTTTTTAACTCCCTCTACCTAAAAGACTCTGACAATCACTATTGGAAGTTTTTAACTCCCTCTACCTACTATCAGAAAGAAATATGAAACACTTATTTTTGGGGATATTCATATTCCCATTCAGGTAATGAAAGCACAAGTGCTCCTTGAGTGATTTTGGTAATTAATGTCAACATATATTTTCTTGGACTAATAGTGTTATCTAGCATGTTTCAAATAAGTCCAACAATGGAGTGACCTGGACAAGAGGATGTGGAACCCCTTCAAAATGATAAGGATAAAGACTATCAAAAGCTCAAGACTCTTCATTTCTATTTTAGTGATCCAAGATCACATCGAGTCCTTAGGAAAGCCAATGCTATTAAAAGGGGATGAGGTGTTGCTTAATGGTCTACTTGCTCAAGTGCTTAGTGATATTGCTCCAAAACCCTCAACCACTTTCTCCATCCAAATATTTCCAAAACCTAAATCCAAACTCAGCCCCACCAATACTTCCTACCCAGAGCCATCGAGTTTACTTGACATAGCCACTGCCAGAAATCCTAGCGATTTGGTCTTACTGATACCGATCTCAGTCTCACCAAGATGGCCTTGCCAGCGCTCTATGATCTATGGCATTCGCCTCGGTCTCACCGAGTTCATGCAATCGGTCTCACCGAGTTGGCTTAGCAGATTCTCTGTTACTTATTACTTCACTTAGGTCCCACCGAGTTGATGCTATCGGCACCACCGAGATGATGTTTGCCCTAAGCCCTAGCACAGCGGTCCCACCGAGTTGTTCTAGTCAGTCTCACCGAGATTCCAAACGTTCATACTTTTGAACAGATCGGTATCACCGAGTTTTCTGTTTCGTGCCACCGAGATGGGTCAAAAGTGTGTAATGGTTGGATTTTGTGTGGAGGCTATATATACCCCTCCACCCCTTCTCCACTTATGAGAGAGCCATCAGAACATGCCTACACTTCCACCATCCATTTCCTGAGAGAGAGCCACCTACACATGTGTTGAGATCAACATATTTCATTCCAACCTTGATTTCTAGCCTTCCCCAAGTTGCTTTCCACTCAGATCCCTCTTCCACCATAACCAAATATGAGAGAGAGAGTTGAGTGTTGGGGAGACTATCATTTTAAGCACAAGAGCAAGGAGTTCATCATCTACACACCATCTATTACCTTTTGGAGAGTGGTGTCTCCTAGGATGGTTAGCTGTCGCTTGGGAGCCTCTGTTGTGATGTAGAGTTGAACCAAGAAGTTTGTAAGCGGAAGCAGATCACCTACTTCGTGAAGATCTACCCAAGTGAGGCAAGTCCTTCGTGGGCGATGGCCATGGTGGGATAGACAAGGTTGCTTCTCCATGGACCCTTCATGGGTGGAGCCCTTCGTGGACTCGCGCAACCGTTACCCTTCGTGGGTTGAAGTCCCCATCAACGTGGACATACAATAGCACCACCTATCAGAAACACACCAAAAATTCTCTACGTCTCCATTGCGTTTGCATACTCCAATCACATCCCTTATTTTCTTGAAAATTGCATGCTTTACCTTTTCTGCTGCCTATGCACTTGTCATGCTTGCTTGAAATGTATTATGTGTGCTTTAACTTGTGATAAACTCCACCTTAACTTGAAGAAGTTAAAAACTGCCACTCTTTCTTGTGAAGGGTCTAATCACCCCCCTCTAGATCCCTCTTCTTGTTCCTTTCAATTGGTATTAGAGCTTTGGTCTCCATTGCTTTGGTTTAATCACCATTGGAGGAAGTCGGATGAGTCTACATTAGGGAGTATTAGCCATAGAGTGCCTATTCTTGATGGGGAGTTTTATGGTTCATGGAAAAATGAGATGCTTAAGGTTTGCAATGAATATAATTTGAACAAGTATATTCTTAGCCCTTATGTGCCTCCTAGTGATCCTTTGTATCCTACCTCCAATGAGTATTGACATGGTTCGCAATCTCAGGACTATTGATCTTATCGTTAGAGGATTGCCTAGAAACTTGCTTGTGTGCTTGCCTACCTTTGAATGCGCATATACTATATTGAATTATCTTGAGGAACGGTTTCCAAATTATTCCTTGTTAAATCTAGATGAGATTCTTCAAAAATCCATTGCTTTTCAAAAAATGGAAGCTAGTGATCCCAAGTATGTAAGGTGGCCATATCCAACGATAACTCTATTCAAAATGCCATCCTCGTTGAATCTCTTTATTACAATCTTCTTTCCGTATATAGACTAGCTGAGTTCGGTTTCAATGTTCTATTTACCGAAGTGGATTGCCAAGTATTTCATAGAGATAATCATAATATGGTCTTACCGGCATTCGTAGACGTGATCTATACGTTGTTGATTTTACTAAGATAGCCCAATCTCATACTTGCTTAATTGCTAAATCTTTTAAAGGACGGTTATGGCATAGAAGGTTAGGTCATGTGGGCATGCGAAATCTTGATAGCGTTATTAAAGGTGATCATATCCTTGGTGTTAAAGTTGTTATATTTGACAAGGATAGACTTTGTAGTGCTTGTCAAGCAGAAAAAAAAGTTGGAGGAATTCATCCCGTGAAGAACATCATGACCACAAGGAGACCACTTGAGCTACTTCACATGAATCTCTTCAGTCCTAATGCTTATAAGAGCCTTGGTGGTATCTCCTCGGTTTGGCCATTGTTGATGATTTTTCAAGATTTACATGGGTGTTCTTTCTTATTGACAAATCACATGTCCAAAAGATCTTCAAGAACTTCGCCAAGAAGGCCCAAAACCAATTTGAAGTGAAGATAAGAAGGTTCAGAGTGATAATGGAATAGAGTTCAAGAATGCTAATTTGGACACCTTTCTTGATGAAGAAGGGATTTCACATGAGTTCTCGGCTACATACACACCTCAAAAAATGGGGTTGTTGAGAGGAAGAACAGGACACTCATTGAGATGGCGAGAACCATGCTTGATAAATATGAGATGCCAAGACACTTTTGGGCGGAAGCGGTTGAGACAGCTTGTCATGCTACAAATCGACTATATCTTCACAAGCTTCTCGGCAAAACGGGATAGGATCTACTCACAAGTAACAAACCCTAAGTTGGATACTCTCGAGTATTTGTCTCAAAGTGCTACATTCTTGATAAGCATCATCGTTTGAAATTTGCTCCTAATCTCATGAAGGTTTCCTACTCGGTTATGGCTCAAACTCTCACACTTACCATATCTACAATAATTTCACCCGAAAGGTTGAAGAGACGGTAGATGTGAAGTTTGAGGAATCTAACAGCTCCCAAGTGGAGCAATTGTCAATTGATGTAGGAGATAAAGATCCCTCGGAAGCAATTCAAGATTTGTCTATTGGCAAAATTTGACCAATGGAGGTGAAGGGAAGCACTTCGTCCATTCAAGTGGAAGCCTCAACTTCACATGAAGGTGAACCACAAGTTGACTTGGAGGCATCCACATGTGGAACATGTCAGGACAAAGGAAATGAGTAAGTACAACAAGATGAACCACCTCAAACTCCTTCTCTACCTCCAGAAGCAAACGACAAAGCCACCAACAATGAAGAAGAAGATGGGGATGAGAATGTTCCACCTCAACCAAAGCAAAAGCTCTCACGAGTTAGAGCAAGAGTATAAAGAGATCATCCCGTTGAAAAAATCATAGATGACATTCAAACCGGGAGAATCACTCACTCTAAAACTCGTTTGGCTAACTTTTGTGAACACTACTCATTCATTTCTAGTGTTGAACCTATGAAGGTTGAAGAAGCTCTTAAGGATCCGGATTGGATAAATGCTATGCACGAAGAGCTACATAACTACGATAGGTATGAAGTATCGACATTGCTTGAAAATCCCAATGATGATCATAATGTCATTAACCATATGGGTGTTTTGAAATAAGCAAGATGAAGATGGACAATTTGTACGCAACAAGGCCCGTCTTGTCGCTCAAGGCTACACTCAAGTTGAAGGTATGGACTATGATGAGACATATGCCCCCGTTGGTAGACATGAGTCCATTCGCATATTACTTGCTTATGCAAATCACCATGAAACCACTTTATACCAAATGGACATTAAAAGTGCTTTTTCGAAATGGTGAAATTGAGGAGGAACTTTGTGTTAAACAATCTCCTGGCTTTGTTAATCCCAAGAAACCTAATCATGTTTACAAACTTCATGAAGCTCTTTATGGTCTTAAACAAGCTCCAAGACTTGGTATAAATGCTTGACCAAGTTTCTTATTGAAAAAGACTTTGAAATTTGGAAGATTGATTCTACTCTTTTTACCAAAAGGGTTAATGGAGAACTATTTGTGTGCCAAATTTATGTGGATGATATCATTTTTGGTTCTACTAACCCTCACTTTAGTGAAAACTTTGGAAGGCTAATGTCAGAGAAGTTTGAGATGTATATGATGAGTAAACCCAAATTTTTCCTTGGTTTGCAAATCACGCAAACTAAGGAAGGTACTTTTGTCTCACAAACAAAGTATACCAAGGATATTTTCAAGAAGTTTAACATGCAAGAAAGCAAAGGTATGAAAACAACCATGCTTACTAGTGGACATATTGCCTAAGGATGGCAACCTGATTCACGAAAAGGTTTACCGATCTATGATTGGTTCATTGTTATATCTATGTGCCTCCCGCCCTGATATTATGCTAAGTGTGTGCATGTGTGCACGATATCAAGGGGACCCAAAAGAATGTCATCGTAAGGTCGTGAAGAGGATAGTGAGATATTTAATTCATACACAAAACTTTAGCATTTGGTATCCTAAGAGGTCATCTTTTGATCTTGTTGGCTATTCCGACTCGGACTATGCCGGTGAAAAGGTTAATAGAAAGTCCACTTCGGGCACATGTCAATTTCTTGGTAGATCTCTTGTCTATTGGTCCTCCAAGATACAAAACTCGGTATCCTTATCCACCGCCGAAGCGGAATACATTGCCACCGGATCATGTTGTGCTCAGTTACTTTGGATGACCCAAACTATTAAAGATTATGGGATCCATGTGAAACATGTTCCATTACTTTGTGACAATGAGAGTGCTATTAATATTTCTCACCATCCCGTGCAACATTCTTGAACTAAGCATATTGAAGTTTGTCATCATTTCATTCGAGATCATGTTGCTATAGGTGACATCAATCATAAACATGTTCGTACCGACAAGCAATTGGCGGATATATTCACTAAACCACTTAATGAAAATACATTCTGTTGTTTGAGAGGTGAATTGAATATCATTTATGCCTCAAATTTGGAGTAGATTCTCCTTGGATACATGCAAGGCAAGAGCCTATGTGACTAATCATTGATGTTTCTCTTATGATGATCACTATTTATCTTGGATATATTTGCACCCTTGTATGTTATCTAACCCTTGTAGGTACTTTGATGAGCCTCAGTCTATGAGATTAGAAATCTCTCACATCTTGAGCAATCTCTACATCACCAAGTATCTATGTGTTGGTTATTGAGGACAAGGAAGCATGAACTTAGTCCACATATCCATTGAGAATATCTATATGTTACATTTCATGATTGTAAATTTGGATACACAAGTGTTATTCCTTGCAAGACTAACCCATGTAGGAAGATGACTTCAACTCCAAAGGATGCTTCCAACTCTCGATGCACTACATCAACCATGAGCATCCAACACAAGTTCAACTACATGATCAAGATCAACACCACAACCCAAGGTGTGTCATTCCATGTTAGAGAAGCATTGTTCCAAGGCATGAGTTAAAGAAACTCAACAAGATGTGAACACATCAACATGCATAAACGAAAAATGGCAACCCCATTTTGAGCTTAACTATGAGTATGACCTATGATCAAGTGACCTCACTTAACTCCCGAGTCAACATACTCTAACATAGGTGACTTTTGTCGCCGACCATCTCTAGATGAAGTTCTCTAGTGTTACTTTGTATATTGCTTTTCAATTACTTTCCTTCTTGTGTTTCCCTTCTAAAACAACAAAAAAAACTTCATCTATATCTCTTTTGATTTCTATTTTATTAGTCTCTGGTTAATTCATTGCAAATCCTTATGAAAATTCCTTGAAAATCCTTGTGAGATTTTATTTGTGAAGTGAGATGAGTTGACAAAACTTTTCTTCTGCACAGAACTCGGTGTCACTGATTTAAGCCCATCGGGCAGACCGAAATACAAGTTTTAACTGTATATAGTTCATCGATTCTGCCAAAACGGACTCACTCAGTCTCACTGATGAGCACCTTAAGTGACTCTGCTAACTCGGAGTCATCGATTGAAACAAATTGGCGCCATCAATTTCACTGCTGAGAAAATTATTTGCCATCTCTTATTGCCTATTTTCTTCAGCTCCACTCAATGATTGTTTTCCTCAATCTGTATCTTGAGCTACATTATGCTTACCTGTGTCTCTCAAGACCACACTCACTTGACTCATATCCATGAAGCCTACCCTTCCTGGAAATTGATGTCAAAGGGGGAAAGAGAGCACATCAATGCTTATTCTCATATACCTCTTCTGTCGGTGCAACGAACCCTGGGTCTGTTGCCCAGACCGTGCACATGCCAAAAGGAGCAAGGTTACAGCATCCAAGACAAGGCCAAGCTGAAGAGATCAACACTTTGAGAAATTAGAGGGCAGATCAAGAAAACCAAGTCAAGCCAAAGGAGTAAGACACCACTAAGGGAAAGCCTCCCTTGCCGGGAAGGCGAGCCTAGCGAGGTCGAGGTGACTCCAAGAGTAAGCATCAAGACCGTCCCGGCAGGCCTGCCGGGCACAGCAAAGGCAAAATACCCCGCCAGGGCTCCACCGCTCCACTTCGCGGCGACGCAAGTCATCGATCTGTGCGGTGTCAAGCCCCCAAGTGACTAAGTGGCTGTTTTTGCCACGTTGCAGCCACTTCCTAAGGAATACACCTCCAAATGACATTCGTCTAGCGGCGTGTCAAGCAGACTGATACGTCTCCAACGTATCTGTAATTTTTGATTGTTCCATGATGTTATATTATCGTCCTTGGATGTTTTAGAATCATTTTGTAGTCATTTTATATCATTTTTTGGTACTAACCTATTGACATAGTGCCCAGTGCCAGTTGTTGTTTTCTGCATGTTTCTTACATCGCAGGAAGTCAATATCAAACGGAGTCCAAATGCAACGAAACTCCCGGAGGACTTTTTTGGCCAGAAGACATCCAGTGGGCCAAGGAAGCACCTAGGAGGTGGCTCGAGGGGAGCAGCACCTACCAGGGCGCGCTAGGAGGCCCAGGCGTGCCCTGGTGGGTTGTGCCCACCTTGGGTGCCACCCGAACCGCCTCTTTGCTTTATAAATACCCCAATATTCCAGAAACCCTAGGAGAGTCGAGAAAATCAATTCAAGCCGCCACAGAGTCCAGAACCACCAGATCCAATCTAGACACTGTCATGGAGGGGTTCACCACTTCCATTGGTGCCTCTCCGATGATGCGTGAGTAGTTCTTTGTAGACCTACGGGTCCGTAGTTAGTAGCTAGATGGCTTACTCTCTCTCTCTCTTGATTATCAATAGAATGGTCTCTTGGAGATCCATATGATGTAAGTCTTTTGCAGTGTGTTTGTTGGGATCCGATGAACTTTGAGTTTATGATCAGATCTATGTTTTTATCCATGAAAGTTATTTGAGTCTTCTTTGATCTCTTATATGCATGATTGCTTATAGCCTTGTATTTCTTCACCGATATTTGAGTTTTGTTGGGCCAACTTGATCTATTTATCTTGCATTGGGAAGAGGTGCTTTGTAGTGGGTTCGATCTTGCGGTGCTTGATCCCAGTGACAGAAGGGGAACCAACACGTATGTATCGTTGCTACTAAGGATAACAAGATGGGATCTATATCTCTGCAATAGATAAAGCATCCCGTTTACATCATGTCATCGTTCTTATTGCATTACTCTGTTTTCCATGAACTTAATACACTAGATGCATGCTAGATAGCGGTCGATGTGTGGAGTAATAGTAGTAGATGCAGGCAGGAGTCAGTCTACTAATCTTCAACGTGATGCCAATATAACGATCATTGCCTGGATATCATCATGATTATTTGAAGTTCTATCAATTGCCCAACAGTAATTATTTTTCCACCGTTTGCTATTTTTCTCGAGAGAAGCCACTAGTGAAACCTACGGCCCCGGGGTCTCTTTTCATCATATTTGCCTTTATTATTTATTTTCCTTTGCATTTATTTTCAGATATATTAAACCAAAAATACAAAAATACCTTGCTGCAATATTTGTTCGACGATCTATTTATCCTATCTACCACTTTTACCTCACGTTATTTGCCTATCTTGAGGCGGCGTACCCGAAAGGGATTGACAACCCCTTTAACACGTCAGGTTGCGAATATTTGTTATTTGTGTGTAGGTGTTGTTTACGTGGTGTGAGGAGGTTCTCCTACTAGTTGGATAACCTTGGTCTCATCACTAAGTGAAATACCTACCGTCGCTATACTGCATCATCCCTTCCTCTTTGGGGAAATACCGACGTAGTTCTAGCAGACATCAAAAGGAACTTCTGGCGCCGTTGCCGGGGAGGATCTTCAACATCAACCAGGTTCCTAATCACAAATCTAATATCCTCACAATTTACATTATTTGCCATTTGCCTCTCGTTTTCCTCTTCCCCACTTCACAAAAATTTGCCGTTTTATTCGCCCTCTTTTTCGTTCGCCATTTTCTTGTCAGATCTGTTTTTGTGTGCAATCTTGTTTATCACTTTTTGTCATTATGGATTTCTCTTCTTCAATTGCGTACACCCCCAAGAATGAGGTCCTCAACTTCAAACAATGGGGAGGAGAAAATTTAAAAGATGCTTGGTATAGGATTTGCAATGCTCATAATAGATCTATCCGTAAACAATCTACCGTTGTTCTTCTTTGTTGTTTTTATGTGGGCATTACCACTTGGTACAAATTTGTCCTTGATACGATTACCGGTGGGAATTTCTTGATGTGTCCTTCTCTTGATGCTTTTAATGCTTGGGGAAATTTAGTGGGTTCATCACCACTCGTGATCAATGAAACAATATTGACTCTCGAGCATGTTATGGAAAGAATAGATGCTATTGAAAAGAAAATGATTACCGTAGAACATATTGAAAACTTGGATAGAAAAATGCAAGTTATGCTACTAATTTTGGTTCAAAAGTGGGAGATGTTTTTAAGTTGCTAAAAGAAAAGGGAACTTAATTCATGAAAGAATCAAAGAAAGTCCATCTAGGATTGATAAACTGGAAGAAATCTTTTCGAATCTAGGAACGGCTTTTGCTTCCTCTAAAACTCCATTGAAAATTGGCAAGACTACTCAAGTCACTAAAAATAAAGGTGCAACTTCTAGCAATGATAAAGGAGATCTTAAGATGATTAGTATCCATCCCAACTTGTCGCTGTACAATAGTAGGGGCTCTCCTTTTGACCCCTTTACTTGTGCATGGGAAGTCGGACCCACGCGCCATGGCCGCACGTAGCAGGACAAAGGAGGGGAGCCGGAGAGAAGCCGAAGGCACAAGACAATCAGCGCAGCATCAAAGACCGAGACCACAAAGAGCATATGGACGAAGCAGGTTTCCCCGGCAAGACCCTTGTCGGGGTAGCCTCAGCAGCCCCGGCAAGGCCCTTGCCGGGGCGGCTCGCCCATACCAGCAGAGTGAGCCACCCTCAAACCCACGGTCTTCAACACCATCGACTATGTTGGGCCAGGGCTCGGGAGGCACCTCCATGGTGGCATGCAGATCTTTGTGAAGACAAAGAATATTCAAGATCAGATGAGGATTAGAAGGCAACAATCCTCGTCAAGATTCTTACCAAAGAAACCCACAAGACCCCCGGCAAGATCCTTGCCAGGGACGACAGCGCACCACGGCAAGACCCTCGCCGGGCCACCCGGCAAGACCTTTGCCAAGGGCGTCAGCAGGGCCACTGCCAGGCCCGCACTAACCAAGTCTCCACCACCGGTCACATGCAGCTGCTAGCCCAACCAGCTGGACAGGCACCTACATGGCAACATGCGGCTTCTAGGCCAACTTAGCGCAGGCCTGCATGGCGGCATGCAGATCTTCGTGATGGCTCCACCACCGCGCCACCTCAGCTGCTTGCCTGCCTACGTAGCGCCACATGCATCTGTGACCAGGGTGCGTGTCGAAGCGAGAAGGAGCGGCAATGGACGGGACGGGCCTTGCTCCCATCCCCGATAAAGAAAGGGGACACCTAAGCTACGCATTAAATGCGCCTTGTCCTGTAATACGAGCGATAAGCTTGTAGCAGTGTAGGCCTTTCCACCTCCTGTGTGCCACTGTGGCAACCCCTTTCGACTATAAAAGGAGGCCCATGGCGTACTGGAGAGGGATTCGGCTCTTTTGAACAATGCGGCTACCATTGCTAGTTCAAGGGCTCAAAAACACTCAACACATCCACCAAAGCAGGACTAGGGTTTTATGCATCCTCGCGGCCAGAACCTGGGTAAACGATCCTTGTGCTGACTGTTAATCCTGCTCTTCTCACAACCCCGCGCCCTGCAACCGTAGTAGGGATTTTAGTGATCCCATAGGTGTCGTTTCCCACCGACATCTTTGGCGCGCCAGGTAGGGGCGCAATTCTCAGAATCTGGTCTAGTAGTTGGCCTAGCAGTTCTTCATAGCCATGGCTCCTTAGAAGAAGACGACCACGACGATCAGTTTATCCGGGACCGAACTGCCAGTACCGGTGCGGACCAGTTGCGGAGAGAACCCATAGCGCGGCCCGCGAACATCCACATCACCCTGGAAGTCCAGGCATGATGAGCGGCGTCATTCATACGCCAGGCGACGAGCCACGCGTCGCGGGCTCCAGAGATGGAGTCGGGCCCCCCGCAGGCGGCGCGGGGCCCTCCAGGGGCGTCGTCGTGCCGCTGAACAGCGGCGCGGCGACCTCCAAGATGCCGACACCGGCGCCCATGGCGCGCTCTTCTCAGGTCGTGCATGATGAGCAGCGTCGCTCTGTTGGTGACCCTGGGCGCCGCCCTGGGAAGAGTCCCATGCGCCCTTCACATATGAGGAGGGTCAGCATGCGCGCCAAGGTGCTGGCACAGGTAGCGTACGGCTGCGGGGCCATGATGGGGCTCCTTCTAATGCAGTTAGAAGTCGAAGCGCATCGTGGTCCACACAGCTTTCGCCGCTGCCCACGCGATTAGAAGCCCTAGCACGCGCACAGCTGCTCCTCGACTTTCCTCCCGCTGCGAAGAAGCTTGATGAATAGAGGGCCGCCATCCAGAGCCTCGTCAGCATCGCTAACAACGACGAGTTGCGGACGGCGGGGCCCACAGGTCGTCGCTCTGTCGAGCCACCGCATGCCGACGGAGGTCGGGCCGGAGGCGATGCGGCCACGGTGCACTCCCCTCCTCCATCCCGGCCACCACGGGTGTCGTTCTGTCGCGACGACGCTCGTGATGATACTTCTATGGTGTCGTCCGACCCGCGAACCCACCGCGACCAACGCCAAGTTCTTCGGGAGCGAGCTCATGAAGATGCTCGAACCACCATTGAGCGCCGGCGTGATGTGTGCCACCAGTCGGACAGGCGGGCAGGGCCCACTATGGACCACCCAGCACCGGGAGGCTACGGTGGCCTACCCTAGGAGGTGGGTTGTCCGGCTTTCACCCGTGAGCTGCGGCAGTTCGAGTGGCCCTCCCACCGCACGTTCAAGCCCGACGTTGGCGAGAAGTACAACGGCAAGACTCACCCGTCGGAGTTCCTCAGCATCTACACCATCGCGATGCAAGCTGCCGGGGCTCGCGACGATAAGGTGCTCGCCAACTATTTTTCGTTGGCACTCAAGCCCAATGTTATGTCATGGTTGATGCACTTGCCAGAAGACTCCATTTCTTCTTGGGCAGATCTGTGTCATGAGTTTGTTGGCGCCTTTACCGGAGGCCACCAAGCTCATGGCCAGGCGAGTGATTTACATATCATCCCCCAGAAGGAAGGAGAAAACTTGCACAAGTACATCCAAAGGTTCAGCCGAGTGTAGTACAACATCCCCGACGTTCATCCTGCCACCGTGATCAGCGCATTCCATTAGAATGTGTGCAATCGTAAGATGCATGAAGAGCTGGCGATGAACAAGGCCAGGGATGTGGCCGAACTCTATGTTCTGGCCGATCAGTGCGCTCGCGCTAAAGAGGGAAGGAAGTACCCCGGTGAAGACGCCGGCGCAGAAACCGACTCCACGGATGATACCGCCACCCCAGCGAAGAAGGGCCGGTGCCGTAACAGGAAACGCAAGGGCAAGGCCATGCTTGCTGTTGAGGGATCCGATGACACCGGCGCCACCAAGAAACCCAAGGCGAGTGACCCTGGTAAGGAGGTTGCCGGGTGTGTCGCTTGCCGGGCCTTGGCGGCTGCCGATAAGCCAGGGGGCTCTGACAAGCAGTATTGCAAGATCCACCGCACCAAGGGCCACGACCTCCAGAACTGCCGGCAAGTGGAGCTGCTTGCTGAGAAGCAGAAAGCCGAGTATGAGCGGCGGGACAAGGAGAAGGGCCAAGAGGGTGCCGAGGGATCCGACATGAATCATGGCGGCCAAGGAGGCTGCCACGGCAAGGATAATCAGCAAGACAGACCCGCTCGGGGCCGCGACAAGAAACAGGAAGACGATGATCACGACGAGGACGATGAGTCCGGCGACCATGAGTTTCAGAAAGCCACAGAAGCCATGTGCGTCGATGGTGGCGACTTGCTGCATGCATCTCACCGCCAGCTCAAGCAGTGGGCGTGTGAGATCACAGTGGTGGATCCGTCGTTCGATGCACAAAAGCTGCTGAAGTGGTCCAGCACGCCTATCATCTTCGACACCGAGGATCATCTTGACCGCACTACTGCGGTCGGGTGCTTGCCGTTGTTGGTTTCGCCAACAATCTGCAACCTCAAGGTGACGAAGATGCTGGTTGATGGCGGGGCTGGTCTGAACTTGATCTCGCCTGTTGTGATCAAGAGACTGCAGATCCTTGATGGAGACCTCGAGGAGACGGGCACGTTCCAAGGGGTCAACCCAGGGAGGAGCCAGCCGAAGGGAAAGGTCATGCTGCCCGTGACGTTCGGAGGCGAGCTGAACCACAGGACGAAGAGGATCGTCTTTGATGTAGCCGAGATCCCCTTGCCCTACAACGGGATCCTCGGCCGCCCGGCACTAGCCAAGTTCATGACGGCTTGACATTACGCCTACAACACGCTGAAGATGCCCGGCCGATGAACATCATCACCGTCCCCTCCGACAAAAAAGACGTGTTGATTTGCGCCGACCAACTCTACCGGGAAGCAGTTGCAGCAGCTGCCGCCAAGGCACCCGCTCCTGCCGATGGAGCCCCGGGAGGGAAGAAGACCGGCGAGACCCCTCACACCCACTCCTGCAAGCGCACCTCTTCGGGGTGTTGCACTCCCATTGAGGATGTACCTGAGAGCTCCGCCGGCAAGAGCAAGAAGTCCAGAGCTACACCACCAGAGACCAAGAAGGTGCCCGTCAAGGAGGACGGCACGGGGGGGGGGGGCTTTTACCATAAGCTCCAACCTCGATAGCAAATAGGAAAGCGAGCTCGTCACTTTCCTGCAGGAAAATGTCGATGTATTTGCATGGCAAGCCTCCGGCACCCCGGCATTCCCAGGGAAGTGATTGAGCACCATCTTGTTGTCTGTCCTCACGCACGGCCCATCAAGAAGAAGGTCAAGAAGCAAGCTCTGGAGAGGCAGGAGTTCATCACGGAGGAGATCAGAAAACTAGAGGCGGCAGGTTTGGTAAGGGGAGTGCTCCATCCGATGTGGTTGGCCAACCCGGTAGTGGTGCGCAAGGCAAACGGGAAGTGGAGACTGTGTATTGATTACAAAGACATCAATAGAGCTTGTCCAAAGGATCCCTTCCCATTACCGCGCATCAACCAGATTGTTGACTCCACGACTGGGTGTGACCTTTTATCATTCCTTGACACCTACTCAGGATACAACCAGATCTTCATGACAAAAGAGGACGAGGAGAAGACAACATTCATCACCCCATGTGGTACGTATTGTTTTTTACGGATGCCTTTCGGGTTGAAGAGTGCTGGCTCAACCTTCGCAAGAGCAGTCCAAATTGGTTTTGAGCCCCAGCTACATAGAAACATGGAAGCTTATATGGATGACATAGTGGTCAAAACCAAGGACAGAGTAACACTTGTGCAAGATCTGGAGGAAAGATTTGCAAACCTGCACAAGATCAACCTCAAGTTGAACCCTGAGAAGTGTGTCTTCGGTGTCCCGTCCGGCAAGCTTCTCGGGTTCTTTGTGTCGTAGTGTGGGATTGAGGAAAACCCAAATAAGATCAAGGCCATCGAGAGATTGAGGCACCCAAACGGATCAAGGACGTGCGTCGGCTCACTGGCTGTGTTGCCGCCATGAGCAGATTCATCTCCAGGTCCGCGGAGCGTGCCCTTCCCTTTTTCAAGATCTTGAAGAAAACGGGCCCAATGGAGTGGACCCCGGAGGCCGAGGCAGCGCTGCAAGATTTGAAGAAGTACCTCTCCTCTACCCCAGTGCTGGTTGCACCCAAACCATAAGAAGCGTTGCTACTGTATCTAGCGGCAACGAATCAGGTGGTTAGCGCCGCACTAGTGGCGCATAGAGAGGTCGATGAAGAGGCAGCGGCAACGACAGAGTCAACGGATGGCGAGCCGGAACCCTCCTAGGCAGGGCTCGGTCCCAACAAGACTGAGTCCCCGGCAGAGGCTGACGCCAGTACGACAGGGCTCGCACGACCGGGTGAAGTGGCGCAGAAGAAGAAAATGGTGCAGCACCCAGTTTACTTCGTCAGCTCCCTCTTGCAGGGGGCTAGGTCGAGGTACTCAGGTGTGCAAAAATTGCTCTTCGGCCTCCTTATGGCCTCGAGGAAGCTGCGTCATTACTTCCAAGTACACGAGATCACCGTGGTCACCCGCCTCCCGTTGCAACGGATACTGCATAACGCAGATGCAACGGGGAGGATCGTGGAATGGGCCCTGGAGCTGTCGAGTTTCGGTTTAAAGTTCGAAAGTACCTCGACGATTCAGAGCAGAGTCTTGTCAGATTTTGTTGCAGACTGGACCTCGACGTCCGATGAAGAGGTACAGGAGACCACTCTCCCCGGCAAGGAAACATGCCGCAACTGGATCATGTACTTTGATGGGGCTTTTTCGCTGCAAGGCGCCGGTGCTGGTGTGCTGCTTGTCGCACCCACCGGAGAGCACCTCAAGTATGTCATCCAAATGCACTTTCCCCGGGAGATGTCAACCAACAACACCGCCGAGTACGAGGGCTTGCTTGCCGGTCTCAGGATCGCGGTGGACCTCAAAGTCAAAAAGCTCATCGTCAGGGGTGATTCGTAGCTCGTCGTCAGGCAGATAAACAAAGATTATCAGAGCCCGTTGATGGAAGCTTATGTGGATGAGGTGAGGAAACTGGAGGAGCGCTTTGATGGTATACAAGCAGAGCATGTCCCTCGGACGGAAAACGACGTCGCCGACTACCTGTCAAAGCGCGCTGCCCTCAAGTTACCTGTGGAACTAGGTACTTTTGTGCTTCAATTAACTCAACCATCCGTCGAACCATCAGCCGGGCAGAACAAGCGGAGGAAGCTAGGCCCCGGCAAGTACTTCCCCACCAAGGTCCCCGGAGCCAATGGTAAAGATGCGGCCGTGAATGCCGATCCTGCCGCGGGGCAACCGACTCCGGCAGGGCCTCAGGCCATAGCCGTAGAGACAGCCGCTTTCGTGGCAGAAGATATGCCTTTGGTCCTTGTCGTTGAGCCACAGGCTCCGGCATGGGCGCAACACACCGTCCGATTCCTCCAAAAAGGAGAGCTTCCTGAGGAGCAGGAAGAGGCAGAAAGAGTAGCCCGCCGGTCTGCTCTGTACCAATTCATTGACAACGTATTGTATAGAAAAAGACAGAATGGGGTGAAATTGAAGTGCATCTCCCGGGAGGAAGGACTAGAGCTATTGGCAGAGATACATGGAGGCATATGTGGCTCCCACATAGGGTCAAGGGCCCTTGCCGGCAAGGCATTCCGGCAAGGTTTCTTCTAGCCCACTGCCTCCAGGATGCAACGACACTAGTAACCAAGTGTGAAGCGTGCCAATTCCATTCAAAGAAGCTTCATCAACCAGCTCAGGCCCTTCAAATCATCCCTCTCTCCTGGACCTTCTCGGTCTGGGGGCTCGACATATTGGGCACTTTCCCTCGTGCCGTCGGGGGCTTTGAGTACTTGTACGTTGCAATCGACAAGTTCACAAAGTGCCCAGAGGTGGAAGCAGTGCGGAAGGTGACAGCGCAGTCAGCCATCAAGTTCTTCAAGGGACTAGTTTGCCGTTTTGGGGTACCCAACAGGATCATCACCGACAATGGCACACAGTTCACAAGCCATGCCTTCATTCAATACATTGAGGATCTCGGCAACAAGGTCTGTTTTGCTTCCGTGGCACACCCACAGAGCAACGGCCAAGTGGGGAGAGCATATGCTGAAGTTCTGCGAGGCTTAAGAGCAAAGACTTTTGACAGGCTGCGCAAGAATGGAAGGCGCTGGATTGACAAGTTGCCGGCGGTTCTTTGGTCGATCAGAACGACACCAAATCGAGCCACCGGCCAGACACCCTTTGCCCTGGTCTACGGGGCAGAAGCAGTTCTCCCCACGGAACTCATATACGGGTCACCTCGAGTGCTCGCTTATGATGAGCTTGAGCAAGAGCGATTGCGGCAAGATGACGCAACGCTCCTTGAGGAAGATCGTCTCCGGGCGGCTGTGAGTGCAGCATGCTACCAGCAAGCCTTGCGTCGCTACTATAGCCGCAAGGTTCATGCCCGGAGCTTTGAGGAAGGCGACCTTGTTCTTCGGCATGTTCAGTCGGCCAAGAATTCCAACAAGTTGACGCCGAAGTGGGAAGGCCCTTATCGGGTAACACAAGTCACCAGGCCCGACGCAGTACGCCTGGAGACTGAAGATGCCATTCCAGTGAGCAACTCCTGGAACATCGAGCATCTTCGCAAGTTTTACCCATAAGGCGCGGCTGCCGGGCCTCCCGGCAAGCCACCTTTTGTACAAGCCTTGCCGGCAAGGCATGTAACCCTTTGTACAAAGCCAGGCGCAGACCCTGAGCATAAATAAATGAAGCGCTGGCGCCCTAAGTTATAGCATGCATGCTAGGTCGAGTCTCTTCCTCGGTTAGGGTTGATAGGGCTTGGCGGCAGCTAACCCCTAGCTTAGAGGTCGAGTGCGTGTCTCTCTGTTCTTTTCTGTCCTCTTTGGTTCGCAGGGCACATAAGCACTTCTGCCGAGCTGTTTGGAAGAAAGGGAACGGACCGGCGTCCCGACCCCGGCAAACCAAAGTTGCCGGGGGTTGCAAGTACAAGGATCCACCCACTGCGAGCTAAGATTGCTGGGGGCTGCAGAGCCAGATTAGTCTTTTATCCTCTATCATGCATTTCATTATGGACTGGGATATGTGAGACCTCGTTTTATTTCTAGGCTACCGTGCTCCCCTTTTTCTGTACCCAAGGATTATCTCCTAGGTCCGAATTTGGTTGTAGTTGCGGCAGCAAGGAAATGGAACGAGGAGCCTAAGCCCACTTCATCCCTACCTCCGCCAAGGGCGTGCGAAAGGTCGAGCAAAGTGGGGGGACAGCAGGGCCTGTTGCCGGGCGAAAAACATTTATCTTAAATAGTAACGAGGATTCGCTCCTTGTCACGGGTTTCACCCACGAACGAAAAACGCGGCAAACATCCCTTTTTCATTAAAAACATCCCATACAGGTACAGTTCATATGGAATGAAAAACATGAGCAAGGGATTACAAGTTCTAAATCTAACGAAGGCCCGAAGGCTTACAGACTGAAAAGAGATAAGGTGCTCATAATCCCTTTCTTGTCCCTCTCCTCAGGAATTGAAACAAGAAAGCAGAAGGGCAAAAGGGGCGCCTAGGCAAGGTACGAGCAGCAGAAGGCGCCAAGAGAACATGCAGGCGGTCGCGTAGGAGAGGGTCGGCGGTGGTGGCACCGGAGGAAGAGCTGGAAGATGAGGCAGCGGTCCGTCAATACGCTATGAAGGCGTCGGTGACCGCATACTCTGACTTGACGGCACGCCACCCGCCTTCTCCGACCTCCCTACGCCAGCCGCCCAAGGACACAGCCCCGAGAAGTTCAAGGAGCTGGCCGCTCCCCCGACAGATCCCGCCGGAGGAGCGGACAGGTGCAGATGCTGCTGCTGCCGCACCCGCCCAGGCGCGGGACGTCCGACGCCTAGTTGGACTCGTCCCCGTCATCTGCCCCACTGTCCTCCTCATCACTCTCACTTGAGGAAGTGTTTCCATCGTCGGAGGAGATCTACACGCAGCACTTCAGGCGAGTTCCAAGATCTCCAAAGACCTTGACGGAGAGCAGGTTGTTCTCCATTAATTTGAAGTAGAGAACGATCCCCACCGTCAAGCTATGGACATGGGCAAAAGTCTTCCACCCTCGGCGAAGATACATGACGTGAGGGGAGGGGAACTCGACATCGGCCCATGTGCCACTGTTCCCACAACCCCTCATATGCAGACGCAACGCCTACGGCGGATCCAGCTCCATCTCCCGCGCAAACGGAGTCTGGAGGCGAAGATGACGGTGCGGCGGCTGGCGCAGCCTGATGAAGAACTCATAAGGGTTATCCCCGACGTGGCCCTCCACCGCGGGAGGGGCCGCTGGCGGAGGCGAGGCTGATCTACTGCCCCGTCCTCCTCTCCCTCGATCACCGCGACCGCCTCGGTCTCGCCCCCTCCCCCTCCCTCTAACGGCCGGCTCCGCCGCTACGAGATCTTGAGGGGGAGCGATGCGTTGTCTAGCCGAGACCCTCGCTGCCACCGATGAAGCCTCGCCATGCCCCCTCGCCATGACAGAAGGAAGGAGGAAGCGGGAATGGGGAGAAACGGATGACGAAGGATAGAGAGGAGCCGTTCCTCCCGCTCCCCTCTCTATAAAGGGGCGGGGGCGAGGCTCGGCTGCCCCTCTCGGCCAATCCGGCCAATTGAAGTGACAATAGGCGGGGGCGTCGACCGCCCTCCCCGCTCAACTGAAGGCGCGTGGGAATCGACCCACGCGCGCACGACTTCCCGTATCTCGCACGCCTGTCATTCGCTCTACATCATGCATGCAGCGAACGTGGCTCAAGAGACGGGCACAATGGGACGCGTGGAGCGACGGTTCCCGAGTAAAGGCGGTAAATGAGCAGTGGCCCTGCAGCCTCGAGGAGACACGCGAGCCGCCTCTTTACTGTCCACCACAAGATGACACCGGCGTGCTTCGGTCATGCACACGTGTGCGACCCCCACTTCGCGCATTCAACACGGGTCGTGGGAAGCGCAGCAGACGAAACAGTTACCGCGGTGAAATCCGCCCCGCCTACCCGCACACCGTTCTGGGCCTGGCCCAACAACATGTTGCGCTTATGTGTGGCCCAGGCCCGGGGGCTCCTGTCGGTGTACAAAAGTAGGGGCTCTCCTTTTGACCCCTTTACTTGCGCACGGGTAGTCGGAGCCATGTGCCATGGCCGCACGTAGTAGGGCAAAGGAGGGGAGCCGGAGAAAAGCCGAAGGCACAAGACAATCAGCGCAGTGTCAAAGACCGAGACCACAAAGAGCATATGGATGAAGCAGGTTTCCCCGGCAAGACCCTTGCCAGGGCAGCCTCAGCAGCCCCGGCAAGGACCTTGCTGGGGCGGCTCACCCACACCAGCAGAGTGAGCCACCCTCGAACCCACGGTCTTCAACACCATCGACTACGTTGGGCTAGGGCTCGGGAGGCACCTCCATGGTGGCATGCAGATCTTTGTGAAGACAAAGAATATTCAAGATCAGATGAGGATTAGAAGGCAACAATCCTCATCAAGATTCTTACCAAAGAAACACACAAGACCCCCGGCAAGATCCTTGCCAGGGACGACAGCACGCCATGGCAAGACCCTCGTCGGGCCACCCGGCAAGACCCTTTCCAAGGGCGTCAGCAGGCCCACTGCCAGGCCCGCACCAACCAAGTCTCCATCGCCGTTCACATGCAGCTGCGAGACCAACCAGCTGGGCAGGCACCTGCGTGGCAACATGCGGCTTCAAGGACAACTCAGCACACGCTTGTATGGCGGCATGCAGATCTTCGTGATGGCTCCACCACCGCACCACCTCAGCTGCTTGCCTGCCTACATGGCGCCACATGCATCGCTGGCCAGGGCGCGTGTTGAAGCTAGAAGGAGCGGCGACGGACGGGACGGGCCTCGCTCCCGTCCCCGATAAAGCAAGGGGACACCTAAGCTACGCATGAAATGTGCCTTGTCCTGTAATACGAGCGATAAGCTCGTAGCACTGTAGGCCTTTCCACCTCCTGTGTGCCACTGTGGCGGCCCCTTTCGACTATAAAAGGAGGCCCATGGCGTACTTGAGAGGGATTCGGCTCTTTTGAACCACGCGGCTACCATAGCTAGTTTAAGGGCTCAAGAAAACTCAATACATCCACCAAAGCAGGACTAGGGTTTTACACATCCTCACGGCCCGAACCTGGGTAAACGATCCTTGTGCTGATTGTTAATCCTGCTCTTCTCACAACCCCGCGCCCTGCAACCGTAGTAGGGATTCTTGTGATCCCATAGGTGTCGTTTCCCACCGACAAATATCATGTCTAGAAGTATTGTTGCTGAGAACTTATAGGCAAAATCCTTGAAAAATCCTAAGTGTTCGATCGAAGAATTGGACAAGGATGACAACACTTAGATCTTACGCGCTATGCATAGCTAGGGGCATAAAATGATAGTGCTTATTGGGAAGCAACCCAATGAATACAAGTTATTTTTTCCTTTTGCTTTCTGTTCTTGTGTGTTAGCACAATTATGCTTCTATCATGATTGTGTTTCTTGTGTTTTAATTAGTGTTTGTACCAAGCAAGGCTTGGGAAGACTTGCGTGAAAGTTGATTTGATCTTGCTGAAAAACAAAAACTTTTGCGCTCACGAGATTATTTGTCATTTTTTTACAGAAGAGTGATTTTGAGTTGATTCTTTTTACAGAAGATTAATAGCCAAATTCCTCACATCCACCAAATTAACTTAGAATTTTTGGAGTTACAGAATTATTCAAAATATTCAGATTGCTACAGATTGTTCTTTTTTGACAGATTCTGTTTCCTTTGTGTTGTGTGCTTGTTTTGATGATTCTATGATTTTCTTTGATGAGTTTTTGCCATAGAAAAGTTGTAATACAGTAGATATAATGCAAAAAATATATTAATAGGTTTTCTACAGTACTTATAGTAGTGGTTTGCTTTCTTATACTAACAGATCTCACAAAGGTTTTATTGGAGTTTTGGGTGATTGAAGTTTTCAAGTTTTGGGTTATCTTACGATGGATGAAGGAATAAGGATTAGCAAAAGGCGAAGCTTGGGGATGACCGAGCCACCCCAAGATAATATTCAAATAAATAGCAAGAAACTAAGCTTGGGGATGCCCCCGAGTGACATCTGCTTCTAACAACCATCGATATTTTACTTTAAACTATATTTTTATTCGTCACATGATATGAGTTTTGCTTGGAGCTTATCCAAAGCAACGTATGGAAATAGTCCCAAAGTGATTGATATCCAAGGAGGATATAATAAAAACTTTCATGAAGATCATTGGAAAAAATAAACTTGATTCTTAGTAATGGTCTTGAGATATGATGATATGATATGTGAATCATGTTGATGAGTAGTTGTGCTTTAGTAAGAATATTGATGTTAAGGTTTGTGATTCCCTATGCAAGCACGAAAGTCAATAGTTATGCAATAGAATTTATATCCTGTTGATGGTGCATTATTCGGTGTTACTTATGCTTAATGCTTGGGTATGAGATTTTTCACTTTTTGGTTGGTCGCTTCTCAATCTTTTTGCTAGCCTTCATTTTGCACTAAGTGTGACCACTACGTGTGCATCCAAAACCCTTTAAACCAATTTTGCCTTATGAGTCCACTATACCTACCTATATGCGGTATTTCCATGTTGTTCTAAGAAAATTTGCATGTGCCATCTCTAATTTTCAAAATAAATTTCTCTTTTGTGTGCTCTACCGCTCGCGAGGCGGTGAAGGGTAGCCAATATTTACTACGCTAGATGTGTTATTCTCACGGTGAGTGTTTATTCACTTGTCATTGCACGATAGTACGACAAAGGTATTAGGGATGCCTAATCCCTAAAAGAAAAATGAATTTACTTTATGTTGTCAAATAATAAATTCCTTGGAAATTTTTGGTATGGAGGGCACTCGTGGATACAGTTAGCCATGGAAAGTGAAAGTAATGGTGGAAAAAGGAATAAACTTTATTTTCTATTTAGGAACCGCCTATGATGTATCTAGCATGGAAAGTGTTGGGATGCTCCAAGTCATTTTCGTTGGTGGGAAAAGTATGCCTCTCAAAAATATCTGTATCTCCCAATTTAAGCTTTGAGCTCTGGCACCTCTACAAATCCCTACATCCCTCCGCGAAGGGCCTTTCTTTTACTTATGCAATTTTTATTTTGAATTTGAGTCTCCATCCTCTCTTATAAAGCACCAACTAAGGGGCATTATGATCGTATTTGAGCATTGGGTGTAGCTAATATTCAAGTGTGTTTCATGAATGGATCAATGATTGAGCATGATGGGCTAGGGATAACTTGCTTTAGTGTTGATATTTTAAAAGACATGGTTGCTTGTTGGTATGCTTGAGTATTAAAGTCTTCATGTCAAAACTAGACTATTGCTTTGAATCATATAAAAGCCCATATGTCCATGCTATAAAGAAAAGAAATGTGATGAACATGTTAGGCAGCATTCCACATCAAAAATTCTGTTTTTATCATTTACCTACTCGAGGACGAGAAGGAATTAAGCTTGGGGATGCTGATACGTCTCCAACATATCTATAATTTTTTATTGTTCGATGTTGTTATATTATCATTCTTGGATGTTTTACAATCATTTTATATCATTTTTGGTACTAACCTATTAACATAGTGCCCAGTGCCAGTTGCTGTTTTCTGCATGTTTTTTACATCGCACGAAATCAATATCAAACGGAGTCCAAACACAACGACACTCCTACAGGATTTTTTTGGGCCAGAAGACGTCCAGTTGGCCAAGGAAGCACCTAGTGGGTGGCTCGAGGGGAGCACCACCCACCAGGGTGCACCAGGAGGCCCAGGCGTGCCCTGGTGGGTTGTGCCCACCTTGGGTGCCCCTGAACCGCCTCTTTGCTCTATAAATACCCCAATATTCCAGAAACCCTAGGGGAGTTGACAAAAATCAATTCCAGCCGCAGCAGAGTCCAGAACCACCAGATCCAATCTAGACACCATCATGGAGGGGTTCACCACTTCCATTGGTGCCTCTCCGATGATGTGTGAGTAGTTCTTTGTAGACCTACGGGCCCGTAGTTAGTAGCTAGATGGCTTCCTATCTCTCTCTCTTGATTATCAATACAATGGTCTCTTGGAGATCCATATGATGTAAGTCTTTTTGCGGTGTGTTTGTTGGGATCCGATGAACTTTGAGTTTATGATCAGATCTATGTTTTTTTCCATGATAGTTATTTGAGTCTTCTTTGATCTCTTATATGCATGATTGCTTATAGCCTCATATTTCTTCTCCGATGTTTGGGTTTTGTTTGGCCAACTTGATCTATTTATCTTGCGATGGGAAGAGGTGCTTTGTAGTGGGTTCGATCTTACGGTGCTTGATCCCAGTGACAGAAGGGGACCCGGCACGTATGTATCATTGCTACTAAGGATAACAAGATGGGATCTATATCTCGCAATAGATAAACGGATCCTGTCTACATCATGTCATCGTTCTTATTGTATCGCAACGTTTTTCCATGAACTTAATACACTAGATGCATGCTAGATAGTGGTCGATGTGTGGAATAATTGTAGTAGATGCAGGCAGGAGTCGGTCTACTAATCTTGGACGTGATGCCTATATAATGATCATTGCCTAGATATCGTCATGATTATTCTAACTTCTATCAATTGCCCAACAATAATTATTTTTCCACCGTTTGTTACTTTTCTCGAGAGAAGCCACTAGTGAAACCTACGGCCCCCGAGTCTCTTTTCATCGTATTTTTCTTTACAATCTATTTTCCTTTGCATTTATTTTCAGATCTATTAAACCAAAAATACAAAAATACCTTGCTGCGATTTATTTGTTCTGCGATCTATTTATCATATCTATCACTTTTACCTCACGTTATTTGCCTATCTTGAGGCGCCGTACCCGAAAGGGATTGACAACCCCTTTAACACGTCAGGTTGCGAGTATTTGTTATTTGTTTGCAGGTGTTGTTTACATGGTGTGAGGAGGTTCTCCTACTGGTTCGATAACCTTGGTCTCATCACCGAGGGAAATATCTACCGTCGCTATACTGCATCATCCCTTCTTCTTTGGGGAAATACCAATGTAGTTCTAGCAGACATCCCAGACAGACAAGAAGGTGGCAGAACAGCCCGGCAAGGCTTGCCGGGCACTCCACGATGTGACACTAAGCGGCGCATTAAATGCGCTCTTCCCTGCCTGCAGAGTTAGGTATGATAGCACTGTTTGCTATCTAATCATGGCACAACGACTGATTTGCCATTGTGGTGACCCTTTGATCTATAAAACGAGGCCCGTGGCAAGAAAGGATTCGGACACATGTACACTCACACGCGCATAGCTGCCCTCGCCCAAGGCAACCTTGTCGGGCCAGAGCACTGCATTTCCACCATTATCCACCATCAATCCACATGTCGGTGCAACATACCCACTGTGCACAGGCACGGGAACAAGATTATGGCATCAGGCCATGCAAGAGTACAAGAGACCAAGATCTTTGAAGGACTAGCATGAAGAACAAGAGGACCAAGATCATGCCAGAGAAGCCAGATACCACCAGGAGAAAAGCCTCCCTTGTCGGGCAAACGGCAGTGGCAAGCGCAGAGCCACCCCTCGGAAGAGAGCGTCCAAGACGTCCCAGTAGGGCCTGCCGGGACTCGCGGAGGCAAGAAACACCTCATCGACCACTCCCCCACGACCCACGTCGTCAATCGGTGCGGTTTCAAGCCGCAAAGTGATTAAGTGGCAGCCATTCACCACATGGCAGCCTCTTTCTACAGGAAAGCCTACAGATGACACCCGTCATGCGACATGTCAAACAAGTAGGCGTGGGGCTGGCAGAATTAGCCCGGCAAGGCTTGCTTGGCAGAAAACGATGTGATATTGAGTGGTGCATTTAATGCGCCCTGTCAGCCTTCAGAGTTAGGTATGATAGCACTGTTTTATATCGTATCAGCGCATAATCCTGATTTGCCACTGTGGTGACCCCTTAACCTATAAAAGGAGGCCCATGGAAACCGTAGAAATTGTTCGCGAGGTTGGAAAGTCAGACCCCCATACGCGCATAGCCCCTGCCGCCCCTGTCGGGCAAGTGTACTACGCTCCACCACCATTCTTCCACCATGAATCCACCAAAGCAGGAGTAGGGTTTTACGCCTTGCGGCGGCCCAAACCTAGGTAAAATTGCTCATGTGATCCCTGTCATGCTGCCGCACACTCCTCTGCTCTTTGTGCAACGTGACATCCCCCTTGCTGAACCAGCAAGGGGCCCTTGGTCCCATAGGTGGCCGTGGTAGGAGGATCACTTGCGCGAACCTGAAAGCATGCGCAACGCGTCATATTCATCCCCATATTCATATTCGACGGCGCCATCGACCATGCCACTCAAGAAGAAGTCCGGTGATTTGGCTCAACCGTCCACCTCAAAGGCTCTGCCGCCCGCAGCAATCAACTCTATGGGAGGCGCGAAGACACTTGAGGATGCGGATGCTGCTGGGGATGTGGTCGGAGCAGGGAGCACCGTCACCATTTCCCCCACGGCCAAAGCAGGAGTAGGAGCCACTGAGGAGAGCGACATCAGCAACACGCCGACGGCCACGCTCCATGAGGTACGGGTGAAAGGGCTACTCCGTCCACACTCCCTTCATTTGCCGACGGGCACAACTGCAGTGATGGCGCTCGGTCCGGGGCGAACCGCCACCCTCCGGCCACCCCTGTCATGGGAGCGACCGCTGTGCGTGCACCTTCCCCTGGGCAAGTCGACCAAGTCTCTACACCCAACAGAGCCACTGGACCTCAAGCGCCTTCACCGCGCCACCACGCCATCCAGGTGGCCGCCCCGCAACAGTAGGGGCATAGTACTGTCGCTGCTGGCACCATTAGAATCTGAGCGACGGTACGATTTACGTCGTCATCACAAATGCCGAGCACGGCTACGGAGCCCATGGCGCGGGTTCAGCTGCTACTCAGGTTCCTGCCCGCACCTGAGCAGATGGACAAGTGGCGTGCCACCATCCAGAGCCTGCTTGGTTTCGCCGAGGCTAGGGGCTCACAGTGAGACGGCCTGTCACGGCCTCCCCAAGCTATGGCAGCGGCTCATGCTGCCGATCATACAGAAGGGGCCACCCCCACAATGCAGTCCCCGCCTCGGCAACTAGCGCGAGCTCGACAGCATCAAGAACTTGATGACGTCTCGATGGCCTCTTCTTACCCTCGAGTGCGTCCAGATCAACGACAAGTCCTAGAGGACAGGAGGAGGGAAGACGCGCGCGCTGTTGTTGAGCAACGCCGCGACGATCGCCACCAGACCGATGGGTGCGACGGTCCCGACGTCGACGAGCATGCGCTCAATATTGGCGGGTGCCTACCCTTTGAGGTTTGGTGCCTTGCCTTTACTCATGAGTTGCGGCAAGTCCATTGGCCGTCCATCCACACATTCAAGCCGGAGATACCCGAGAAGTATGATGGGAGGCTCAACCCGGCAGAGTTTCTAAGCATCTACACCATTGCCGTCCAAGCTGTCGAGGGAAGGGATGAGAAGGTATTTGCCAACTACTTCCCTTTGGCTCTTAAGTCTAATGTGAGGTCTTGGTTGATGCACTTGCTGGAGAACTCCATTCGTTGTGGGTTGACCTTTGCCATGAGTTCATTGGCGCCTTCACTAGCGGCCATCAAGAACCAGGCCGGCCCAGTGATTTGTAGCTTGTCCAGCAGAAAGAAGGAGAGACTCTCCAGAAGTATTTGCAGAGGTTCAGCAGAGTCCAGAGGAACATCCCAAACATCCATTCAGCACCTGTCATAGCCGCCTTCCAGTCGAATGTGTGCAACCGCAGGATTCGTTCCAAGATGAATGTACGGTTTCCCAAGACTGTGAAGGAGCTTTACACTCTGGTGGATAAGTGTGCTCGGATGGAGGAACAGAGGAAGTTACCCAAAGAGGAGGACTGCTCTAATATTGATGCAGAAGAGGATGATGAATCCACCAGTCAGAAGAAGAGCAAGAAGCGCAATAAGAGGCACAAGGATAAGGCAGTGATGACTGTTGAAGGATTGGGTACGCCTAGTACCGGCAAGATGGCCAAGACTGAAGTCCTCGTCAAGGAAGCTGCCGTGTGCATCGATTGCCGGGAGGCCGCAGCTGCCAAGAAGGTTGGGAAAGGCGATGGGCCGTATTGCAAGATTCATTAGACCAAGGGCCAGGACATTCAAGAGTGTTATCAGGTTGAGCGGCTTGTCAAGAGGCAAAGAGCTAAGTATGAGAAGCATGGCAAGGAAAAGGGTTAGAATGTTGATGGCGGTCAGGGTTGAGGCGATGAAGCAAATCACCTCGGCAAACCTCTTCGGAACAAAGGAAAACCTGCCAGAGGTCAAGAGAAGGAAGCCTATGATATGAGAGTGATGGAGGGGATGAAGAGGAAAGCAGTGAGAAAGAGTTTCAGAAGGTCACTGATGCCCTCACTACAAAAAAAAAAGACACATCCATGACATTTTGGGCCGAACGAATTTTTTTCCTGTCATACATATGACACTTCTATGACGACAATTGTGACAAAACCTGGTATCATCATAGATGTGGTGGGCTCCTACTTCTATGATAAAAAATCATGACAGAAAATGGGCTTTTCGTCCTGGGCGGGCCGGAGACGCAGCTGCATGACATTCTTTGGGACGTCCATGACGGAAAAAACCATGGTAGAAGCGAGGGCGAGGAAAATTTCGGGGAGTTCCCGGTTACGGTGGGAGGTCGGGGGCCGAGCAATGCATGTTTATCTCGTACACGTACGCACGTGTGTGCGAGGCGTTGGCTCTAACTGAACCCGAGCGAGGCATTGGGCTCTAACTGAACCCGAGCGATTGCACTGCAGGCTACGCGTTACTGAACCCGAGCGATCGATTGATGGCTTTTAACTGAACCGGTCAAGCGATTCCTTCGCTACTGCTGCTAACTGAAGCCGATCGATGCTGCCTCTCTGGATGAACAGTGAGTGTTGCGGGGTGGGGGATGAATAGTGAGCGGTGGCATTGCCTCTGGATGAACAGGACCCCGTGGTGTGGAGGGCTGGATGAACAGTAGACGGTGGAGGGGTGCCCGTGGAGGGGTGGTTGAACAGTAGCCGGTGGGGTAGCGCGCGGTGGAGGCTGGATGAATAGGAGCCCGTGGAGGCTGGAGGAGGTCGACGGTAGCCCGTGGAGTCTGGAGGAGGTCGACGGTGGAGATGAACAGTATCCTGTGGAGTCCCGTTTTGCGGTACGCCACACCCCTCCCGATGAACAGGACCCCCGTTTCGACCGTAGCGCTCCAACACAAGTCTGTTTCATCCGTTTTGCGGCACGCCACACCCCTCCTGATCAACAGGACCCCTGTTTCAACCGTAGGAGGTCCGTTTACCCCGTTTTACGGTATGCCACACCCCTCCCGATCAACAGGACCCCCGTTTCGACCATAGGAGATCCGTTTTCTCCATTTGCGGTACGCCACACCCCTCCCGATGAACAAGATCCCGTTTCGACCGTGGTTGGTCAAACACAAGGCCATTTCCTCCGATCTGCGGTATGCCAAGCCTCGTTTCCTTCGCCTGTTCCATCCAAGCCCTCCCGATGAACACGGCCACGCATTCCGTTCCGACCCAGCCGATTGGCTCCCACGCGTTCCGTTGCCTCCCGATGAACACGATGCATTCCGTTGCCTCCCCATGAACACGACGCATTTCGTTGCCTCCCCATGAACACGACAATGACACTGTTTCTCCGTTCCGACCCATCCATGTACACGAGCCCTGGCCGTACGTACGCATGAGTAAGCGTTCGAGACCCTGCCCGTATGTACACATACGTGGCCGTATTTTCTTTCTTGCACACTAGCCGCTGTACGTACGTGTACATGCTACATGCGCACCTCTACATCGACACGTGTGTGCCTCTACATCGACCATTATATATGTACGTACACGTTCGTGACCAGAATGACAACGCTACATACGCTTCGACCAGGTTGGTCCCGACTGTCAGGCACTTCCTTGCTTGCGAAAATGTACCTGGTGGGTCCCAGCAGTCAGGGGGGCGAATCGTTTTTTTTTTGCCCGGACGCACTTCCTTGCGTGTGAAGATGTAGCTGGTGGGTCCCAGCAGTCAGGGGGGCGAATCGTTTTTTTTTTCGGACGCACTTCCTTGCGTGCGAAGATGTTGCTGGTGGGTCCCAGCAGTCAGAGGGAGAATAGATGTTTTTGCCCGGACGCACTTCCTTGTATGCGAAGATGTAGCTGGTGGGTCCCAGCAGTCAGGGGGCGAATCATTTTTTTTGCCCGGACGCACTTCCTTGCGTGCGAAGATGTAGCTGGTGGGTCCCAGCAGTCAGGGGGTGAATCGTTTTTTTTTTGCCCGGACGCACTTCCTTGCATGCGAAGATGTAGCTGGTGCGTCCCAGCAGTCAGGGGGAAACATTTTTTTTGCGAATTACAGTGGCCCGTCCGATGGGTCCCAGCTGTCAGGTGGAGGAATCATTATTTTCCGCATAATAAGGAGGCACTTCCTTGCTACGGCCGTGGACCCAGCTGTCAGCCTCTCCACGTACAGTCCACATCCGATGGAAGTCGTTCCTTACCATGTTGACCAGGCCGCACCGAGAGCACCACGGCGGTGGACAACGGCGAGGCCTAGGAAGGGGCTTCACGGAGCCAGGGAAGACACGGTAGTGGAAGCCCGCGCGGAGAGGAGTTCGAGGGTTCACTTGTTCAGCTGCGGTGTGAGGCTGCCGTTGCCGCGGGGCCTGGCCAGCGGTGGGAATAGTAGGGGGTGGTGAGGCCTCCGCGGCAGCACAGCCGGCCACGGGAGGCAGGAGCATGCGGCACGACCGGCACTGCTTTGGGAGGCTGGAGCAAGAAGACCAGAGGTTGAAGAGGCACTACGGCCGTTGGATGGACATCGTACGGTCACTAGAGCTAGAATCGTTCATATTGACTAAGTTGACAAAGCCCTCCGTCCCCGTCAACTTAGTTGGCCCACAAGTCATCCTCCCACTATGGTGGGTCCCAGTTAGCAGGGGGTATTCCTTTTTTTGTGCGTAATAAGGAGGCACTTCCTTGCGTGCGAAGATATAGCTGGTGGGTTCGACAAGTCAGCGGGGGGAATGTTTTTTTCAGGAAATACAGAGGCCCTTCCGGTAGGTCCCAGCTGTCAGGTGGAGGAATCATTATTTTGCATGTAATAAGGAGGCATTTCCTTGTGTGCGGCCATGGACCCAGCTGTCAGCCTCTCTACGTACAGTCCACGGCCGATGGATGTCGTTCGTTGACCACGTTGACCAGGCCGCGCGAAGAGCACCATGGCGGTGGACGACGGTGAGGACTAGGAAGGGAACGACATGGAGCCGGGGAAGACTCGGCAATGGTTGCCCATGCGGTGGGGAGTACGAGGGTTTACTGGTCCGATTGCCATCGCCGGAAAATAACAGGAGGTGTGGGTGAATAGAGGAATGGCCTGGCCAGCAATGAAGTAGGGTAGGGCGGTGCGGCCTGTGCGGCAGCACAGCCGGCCACGGGAGGCGGGAGCAGGCAGTCCCACCGGAGCTGGTTTGGGTGGCTGGAGCAAGAAGATCAGATATTGAAGAAGCAGCACGGCCGTTGGATTAACATCCAACGGTCACTGATGCTATAATCGTTTGTGGACTAGGTTGACAAAGCCAAAGTACACGTCAACCTAGTAGACCCACAAGTCAGCCTCCAAATCTGTCCCAAACAGCATACAGCCCGACATTTATAGCCAGATTCAAATTAATTTTAAATCAAAATATACCTTAATTTAAATTCAATGAAATTTTACCCGCACAAAAACAATGAAATTTAAAATATCAAAATCCGAAAGAAAACAGTATTTTAGAACTAATTGCCTGTTTGCTGTATTTTTTCGTTTTACAGCCCATTTATTATTACTTATAGCCCATTTCTTATTACTTATAGCGAATTTATTATTACTTATAGCCCATTTCTTATTACTTATAGCCCATTTTCTGGGCAAAATGCATCCCTCCTCGTCTTGAAAGATTTCTGGCCCATCAGGGCATAGAAAAGCAAGTAGGCCTATGTTGGTTATTCTGCAAAAAACAAAATAGCTGGCTAGCCATTTTTCTGAAAGGAAAAAAACAAACTGGGCTGGTCATGTGCTAAACATATGAAATAAAAGCTTAGGCTAGATGGGCCATGTGTCCCGCACAACCCAGTTGATACCCTTCTCCGTCCCAAAAAAAAAGAAAATTACTGCGCGTGCTGCTGGGTCCCTACTGTCATCCTCACCATGTACAGTCATCTCCTTATTCCTCTCGGTTGTTGACTATGTTGACAACACCGGAGGGCGGAGCCGCGGCGAGCGAACCAAGGCGGAGGACGATGGTGAGGCCTCGGACGGGAACGAACAGGAGCCGGGGAAGATCACAGCCAGCCGTGGTAGGCGTGAGCAGGCGGTCCCGCCGGCGCTGGTTTGGCTTTGGTGGCTCGAGGAAGAAGAGACTGAAGAAACACGACACACGTTCAATGTCAATCCAACGGTCAAGGTTGGCACAATCGTTTGTTGACTAAGCGGACACCGAGTAGCATATTTTTTTATATATAGGAAGAAAACTGCGAGGAAAATGCATTCGTCTGTCATCCACCACACAGGGAACGTTCGCCACATAAGTGACTAGCACCCTTGGTTTTCAACTGAGAGGTCTTGGGTTCGAGTCCCAGGAACTCTCAATTTTGTCCTCCTTCCTTCCTCGCAGAAAGGGAAAGGAAATCAAAGACTTGGGAAGGCGTACAGAACAAGCTAGTGTACCAGTAAAGAGACGTTGCTGAGTTTTAGAAAAAAGAGAGACGTGCTCCTGTAGGTGGTTCGAGTCCAAACCTAGACTATGACTATATATGGTGCTACGCTACTCTGCAAGTAATGAAGCTGACATATCCAACGTTCCCTTCTCCTCTTCTCTACTTACTCTGCCTAGCATCAGAAGCTCTGACCGAAGCAACCATATCCGTTGGCTGCTCGTCCACCTGCTCTTCAGCAAGCAACAACTAGATATGCGCCAAGTCGCCACCCGTACCATCGCCTGTGGGTCTCATCACACCCCAGCCAGCACGCGCACCGCAGCTGATTGCTCATCGCAACCCGCTGCCGTTGGTGTGGTGCCACTGTTGCAAATCACGTAGAGTCATCCGTCGCGTCTCAACCACAATCCGCAACCCTGGCCGAGTCTTCTATGAATGCCCGAATCATGGGGTAATAATATGTTTAAGTGTTGTTCTGCTGCTTTCAGTTGCTGATTTTTTTAATAGTTTGGTTGATGATCTTCCAATTTGATTCATGCTGAAAAGGGAAGATTCGTGTGATTTGTATTTCTGGGAAGTTGCTGATGTGGGGGAATGCAACTACGCTGATTATTTGGTTAGCCGGGGAATCCCAATACCAGCAGGTTGGGGTGTTGGACAAGTAACTGAAGGAACGGCAAAAGAGGAAGATGCAGAGCAGAAGGTTAAAGATGCAGTTCCTCTGATCATGGCCAAGCAACAGCTGCTGAACGGCCTTGACAGCAATGAGGTGATGAAAGAGCTTGTGAAGATAATGGGCAAAATCGATGTGCTCTGTAGGATGATTGTCTCTTTATTTGCAGTGTATGTAGCACTCATGATGTATTCAGTGGATACAACATGAGCACTTTGCTGAAACTAGCAATGAATGAAACGTGTGTAGCAGGCTGGGCGTAGTGTTGTGAACATCTAATGATTTCTATTAACGAAAATCAGGGGGTATCCCATTTTGCTCATAAATAAATAAATAGCAGAGGCCCTGTCGGGTCAGCTTTGTTCTCATTCAAAGACGTCAAGCAAATTGCAGTCCAACAGCAAACTATGTCATCAAATTCAAGTTTCACAACCAAATATGAGTACAACTAAACAACAATGTCATCATGTTTTAGTTGTCATACAATCACCAAACACAAATCCGCATACATAACAAGTGATGTTCTCACATCAAAATACTAAACAACATGTTCATCAGGTTTCAGTTGTCATAGCAAACACAATTTCACATAGTAGTTAAAAAACGTCTTCTGACGGGAAAATATGACGAAAGCAATGTAATCATCATCCACAGCAGCAGCATCAACATCTTCACCATGTGTATCAGTCTGAATCGTAATTCCCCACGGTGTCATCTTCTTCTTCGTCCTCAACATCCTCGAACGTTGGCTTCTTCTTGATCAACTCTTGTATGTCCACATCACGATAGGCAATCTTTTTGCCGGCGTCATTGACGTGATGGTTCTCAAAGATATTAGGAACATCTGTGTTATCTTGTACATCAGGAGCAGTGTAAGCATCATCTTGTTGTGCAACTTCATTAAACAAATTCCTCTGCTCAAACCTTTGCAATACTCTCCAGTCATCGCTACATGCAAATGTGTCTTCCAAGAAAAATATCTGTGTTGCTTGATTTGTCAAATGTACATCAGGAGCAGTGTAAGGCTCGTTGGTCTGGTACGCCACCTTGACATTGATGGATTTGAAATAATCATCAGCTCTGGGTTTTGCGATCCTGGAAAACAGGTTATACCAACGACAGCACAACAGAACCACACACCAATGATCCTCGAAACTGGAGATATACTGCAATTGAACAATGTCTGTTATGTTAGCATACATTTCAGTTGTCTCTCTTTATCATATGTATCCGTGCTCATGATGGCACTGTTTTATGTCTTCCTGCCTTCGTCTCGTGCAAGGGTGTTGTAGCGCACATCTCCAACAACGCAAGATTCATAATGTCTTACCCAAGTATCAGGACCCATTGCTAGTGAGTAAAGGGCATCATCAACTGCCTGGCCATCCTCCGCATCTTCTTAACCTATGGTTAGAAAATAGACAAGCTGATCATCTTATGTGCTCAATATATTAAAAAAACTGACAGTGCACTTCAAAAGCGTACATGGTTCTTGAACCATTTTGCAAATCCTGCCATAACCAGTTTGTCAATGTTTCTTGGATTTTGCGGTAGTAACTCCTCTTTGTAGATGCTGCACAACATAGTGATCACGTCAAACATCTAAATATATAAGAATGTGCTGCAAGTTTAGTAGAGTACGATGTATAAGCTGCAGTACTGCACTTACTTGATATAAGGTAGAATCTCAAGACAGTTATTCAACACATACCAAACCATTTTGTCCAAATCTTTAGGTTTGTCCTCTTGTCGACTCTTCCCTGTAACTCGAACAGAATAATCGAAAACATTGAGCCCGGGATTGTCTTCACCCACCTCTTTGCTAAGCTGATCAGCTGTTTGAATGTATTTTGAGCAGAATGTCAACGCTTTTGTAGCAATGTAGGCCTCTGCAATGGAACCCTCGGGTCTAGCTCTGTTCCTAACATAGCCCTTGAAAGTACCTAGCCGCCTTTCAATAGGGTACATCCAGCCATACTGTACTGGACCTCTAAGTAGTGCCTTGTCAAGTAGATGAATAGCTAAATGCACCATCACATCAAAGAAGGCTGGAGGATATATCTTCTCAAGGTCGCATAGGATAGTTGGTATCTTGTCTCTAAGACGCTCCAAAGCATCTATCCTGATATTTCTACTACAGAGTTCCCTGAAGAATTGACCCAACTCTGCAACTGCTCTGTATAAGTCAGGGCGGCCCAATCCTCTAAGGATAACAGGTAAAACCCATTGAAGTAGGACATGGCAGTCATGAGTTTTCAATGCTTGTACCTTGTTTCCATCTGCATTGACTCTCCTTTCAGGGTTGGAAGCAAATCCATGTGGGAATCTCACACGTGACAGGACCTCACAGAATTCTTTTCTTTTTACCTTGTCCAAGACATACACACCTGGTGCCATATCCCGTGGTTTACCTTCATCTTGCACCTGCAAATCCTTTCTGATACCTAGGTGTGTCAAATCAATCCTAGATTTTAAGGTATCTTTCGTCTTGCCTTCAATATTAAGAAGTGTGCCGATAATGCTGTCACATATATTTTTCTCGATATGCATCACATCAAGATTATGCCGCATATCCAAATCTTTCCAATACTCCAAGTCCCACAAAGTGGACCTGCGGGTAAACAATAATCTCTCTTCTGCCCTGCCATGCTTCCTTTTCCCGCTGCCATTACCAGGATGGTTTCCTGGTGTAATATGCCTGACCTTCTCTAATTCCAATTGCAACTCATCGACGGTGAGCCTCTTTGGCGCATCACGGTTTTCATGCTTTGCATTGAACACATGTCTTCGGTATTTTCTAGGATGCGGCTTGTCCTTGGCAAGGAAATGGCGGTGTCCAATGCAACCGATTTTTCTAAGTAATGCGTATGATAGCGGATTCCTGTCACAGCGAACACATGCATTGTAACCATGTGTCGTTCGCCCTGACATAGTGCCCAAAGCTAGATAATCATGGATGCACCAAATTATAACAGCATGCAGAAAGAAATCAGCTGGTGGGATGCTATATAGGTCTCGAGTGAGAACACCCTTCCATAGCTGTTGAAGTTCCTCCACAAGAGGCTCCATGAACAAATCAAAATCCTTTCCAGGACTTTTTGGACCTGGGATGAGCAAGGCCATCATGTAGTTTCATTCTTTGGTGCAGACATTTGGAGGCATGTTGTAAGGGATAACAAGCACTGGCCACATGCTATATGTGGCGCTTTGGTAGCCAAATGGGTTAAATCCATCTGAAGCTAAGCCAAGTCTAATGTTTCTCGGGTCAGCAGCAAACTTTTTGTGTTTATCATTGAAGCTTTTCCACTCACTACCATGAGATGGATGGCTCATTACATTCTGATCTCTGTACTCCTGGTTCCTAGAATGCCACAGTACATCCTCTCTTGTTTCAGCATCATGAAACAACCTCTGCAATCTTGGTGTAATTGGAAAATGTCCCAGAACATTATGAGGAATCCTCTTCACAGCATCACCATCTTTCCATCTTGATGATTTGCATTTCGGGCATTCACTTAAGTTGGCATAATCCTTCCGGAAAAGAACACAATTATTCTTACAAACATGGATCATATCATATCCAATTCCAACTGCACGAAGGAAATTCTTCATTTTACTGTAGGTGTGTGGCAGCTCAGACGCATCTGGGAAAGATTTGCGGAAAGCAGCCAACATTGCATCAAATGATTTGTTGGTCATCCGCTCAGATGTCTTCACCTGAAGAAAGGTGACCATAGCTGAGAATACTGACAGCTTATTTCCTGGAGTGACAGCAATGTTACATTGTTCCAACATGTGGGCCCACCGTTTTTCTTCTGCAGGTGAAAGTTCACGGAATGCACGAGCATTTCGTAGCATTGTTTCAATGTTGGTCAAACTCACTGGCTCCGCGACCACCACCTCCTCCTCCTCCTCTTCCACCTGAGCATCAGGCAGATCAAGATGGTGATTTGCTGCTTCGACGTAGTGAATAACATTGACATTCACAGCTTCACCATGATGAGCCAACCTAGTATATGTGACCGACATCCCATACAAGTGTAGATGATTCTGCACAGTTGACTGGGGTCTTGTAATTGAATTCATACAACTGCTACATGGGCAGAGCACATCTGATTTCGGACCACCGTACTCAGCTCTGATAAAGTTCATGAAGTTTTCAACCCCCTCGACATATGCAACGAAGAATCTTCAAGCAGAAGTTATCCAAGTCATGTCCATCAGTTAGACATACAAATTAGTTCTTCTCCTAGATATTACAGGAAAAACATATATGCTTTCTTATGAAGTCCAGAAAAAACCCTAGGTCGATGTCTAAAGCTATGGCAAGATATTTGGACGAGCAGATCTAAGTAACGAAATATATGTAAAGCTAATTCAGCAAACAAATTTGAGTGCTAAATTATGGCAGGTGGTTTCAGCAGTCAATGAGGCCGAGCACACAGCCATCAAACTATCGAAGTCCATCGCAGAAACAAAGATCGAGTATAAAACTGTGTAGAGCTATTTCACCTAACAGATTGGCTACTTGTAACGCCCCGAGACCGACGCTCCAGAAGACTTCCAGCTATTCCGAGTTTCGTCGTGTGATTTGTTTTATTTGTTGCATTCATCCTTGCATCATGTGCATTGCATCATGTCATCATGCCATCATATCATTAATTTTTAAAACCTCAACTAAATAAATTGTATGGATTTTGGTCCATTTAAACCGAGGAAACTCACATGGTGACTTCTCTTTATAACATATCCTCCAATATTAGGGAGCTATATTAAATATTCCATTCTTTTGGAATTAACCAAAACACACTTGAAAAATCCCCACTCCCTTTCTACTTCAAGTTTGGTCCCCAAACTTTGCCAACATTTCTTTTCCCATTTATCGAGGCTCCTCCTAAATTCTCAACATTTTTGGACTCTTCTAAATCCTAGTCCTAGTTCAAACCTATTGAATTAAATTCAAATGATTTTGAATTTAATCTTTCGATCATGCCCACTTCTATTTTTCCTGGATCGAGCTCATTTTTGTGAGTCCGGGAATATTGTCTCCATGCGCAAATCTTCCCCCTAACCTCTCTTTCCTTTCTTTCTTTTCTCTGTACTGTTTTTTATTCATTAAGAGAGAGAGAGAGAGAGGTAAGCCCAGTCGGCCTCCTGCAGCCCAGCTAGGCCCTTTGTCAGCCCACCAGGCCTCTGCCATTTTTTTTCTCTCCACTGGGCCGGCCTCCCAGGCCCAGCCGCGCCCCCCT